>NC_092725.1:55302683-55552683 GCF_047496885.1 Scyliorhinus torazame
AAACTAAAGCCCATGGGATTCTGAGAACTAGTGGCAGTATGGAAAGAATTGAAGGGACAGAATGTGGAGTGGTGCTGTGTGCAGTGTGTTTTCCCCACACTTGGGACCCTGGATTTGGGTACTTGGTATACTTTCAAGGTTTGCAGATGACGCAATGAGAGTAGTAGACTTGCAGAGATCGTGGGTGAGCTGTGCAAGTGCATGTTGGCAAGTAGAATGAGAAGAGACTTAAAAAATAATAAAAAATAGTAAAATTTGAAATGTACAGGCAAGAGATCTGTGTATAAATCTTTTGAACTTGGCAAGACCGGCTGAGAAGACGGCTGTTTTAATAAAATAATTTATAATAGAGGCAGAAGTGACTTTTGTATTGAACCGCAGAGTACGTACGCCACATGACCTGCAACGGTTCAAGATGGCTGCCATCACGATGGGCAATAAATGATGGCCTTGGCCAGGGATGTTTGTGTTCCTTGAACAAATTGGAATAGTCACGCTGAGTCTTTACAAAAAGTGGTTAGATCCAGATCTCAACTGGGGTACTGTTGAATTCTGGATGCAACTATAAGGACTATGTTCATGGGGAATAAGAGCTGTTTGATTTCAACACCTTACTAAAGCTCAGTACAGACATGTGCTGAATGTCGCTTTCTGTTAATAACCACTGTTTAGATAGAGTACGAAGTCTTACAACACCAGGTTAAAGTCCAACAGGTTTGTTTCGATGTCACTAGCTTTCGGAGCGCTGCTCCTTCCTCGGGTGAATGAAGAGGTATGTTCCAGAAACATATATATATATATATATATATAGACAAATTCAATGATGCCAAACAATGCTTGGAATGCGACCATTAGCAGGTGATTAAATCCTACAGATCCAGAGATCCCAGGTTAAAGAGGTGTGAATTGTATCAGTTGGTAGGATTTCGCAGGCCAGATGGTGGGGGATGAATGTAATGCGACATGAATCCCAGGTCCCGGTTGAGGCCGCACTCATGGGTGCGGAACTTGGCTATAAGTTTCTACTCGGCGATTCTGTTGGACTTTAACCTGGTGTTGTAAGACTTCGTACTGTGCTCACCCCAGTCCAACGCCGGCATCTCCACATCATGTTTAGATAGAGACCAAGTGACCAGAAACAAGTCATTATTTTTTACCAGCTATTTCTGTTCCGCTCTCTAGTCTGCTATGAATTGATGGGTGCTTTATTTTTCCATTAAACAAAATTTGAATGGCATACTGCTCCAATCATTTGAATCTTTAGTTAACATTTATATTCACACCTATCTAATCCCCTGGCATCCACTTAGCTGTAAATCATTTGAAGTTAGGTGACCAAAGTCTGAGGTTGTCTAAAATACTTTGGTCGCACAAAAGTGGGTTTCCTAGTCAAGTGAGGGACTTTTTTTAATACTGTGAGCTCTGGTAACTTTCTGAAACTGTTTTGAACACTTGTTTGTTAAAATTAAAATCCTAGGATTCTATGTTGGATTCTGACACCACTTCACAAAGTGCTATTGGATCACAAAAGGCTGCAATCTTGCTCAGTGCTGCAGGTATGACTCTTTTCTCCCTCCCCTTCCTAAGCTAAGCTTCGGGAGAGGACCTCCAGTTAAAAGGCTTCAATCTGTGCAGTGTAAGATAACAGGCATGCATCCGTTTTAATCTAAAGCTACGCTCATTTGTTTGTGCTTGGATATCTGAAGTTGGGTTTTGATGAGTCAGAGCAAGGAGTTTATTAACTTTTTTAATGTGAGTTAACACTGTTGCCATGTGACATCTGCCATCAAGAAATTGTTCACTTGGAAGTGTGTGTTCCAAGAGTTTTGGGGAAGGAGGAAAGCAGAAAGCTTATGTTTGAGTATTGGTAAGGACCTGCTGCTCTCCTGGCACGCTATCCAATATCCACATGCATCCCATTGGAATAGCATATTTCTAAGATTTTATGAATGAATGTAGGGAGATGAGAGTTAAATGCTGCTACAGTTTTTTAGGCTTGTGAATGGATTTTAATAAAAACAAAATGACTGAAGTGCAAGAAAATCTCAGCTACCATCTGTGGAGAGTTAAATGTTTTGAGTCCAATAAGACACTGAAACAAAGGATTTAATTGCTGTTGAAACATAAAATGTGGATCTGGCTTTTTGTCCTTTGGTCAGATAGACCAAGCTTCTGATTTAATTTTAAAAAATTAAGTGTGGCGTACCCAATTAATTTTTTCCAATTAAGGGACAATTTAACGTGATCAATCCACCTACCCTGCACATTTTTTTTGGGTTATGGGGGCGAAACCCACGCAAACGCAGGGAGAATGTCCACAGTGACCAAAAGCTGGGATTGAACCTGCGACCTCGGCGCCGTGAGGCAGCAATACTAACCGCTGCACCACCGTGCTGCCCTTGATGATATTTATTTTTTAAACCCCTCCCAGCCCCATTAAATAGCAGTGACTTGCTGCTTTCCAGTACAACTAGTGAGGAGGTAAACGAGAGAGAATTGCTCTGATCTTCAGCTGCTGCGGGCTGCTGATTCCTATGTGATGAGGTAGAACTTTTGGACTGGGGTGGAACTGTGGGATGTTGTTTTGTACTTTTATATATCGTCTATTAAGTTTCCTGAATGTTGTGGCGCCCCAATGCAACCGCATGGCCCTTCACCAATCCGATGGTTGTCATTTAAAAAAAAAAAAGAAATGTAGCTCCATATTTATCCAGTATGTGAAATGGCCTTTCAAGGACTTTTTAAAAGATATTTGTGCTCCCTTCTGACACTTTGCTTCTAGTCACCCCAGTACCTCAATTAAAGTCTTGTTTGAATTTCCATGGCTTAATCCCTCCCTGTCACGAACCTATTCAACCCCTGCCACATCTCTACATTCCCCTGACTGGTCTCTCCTGTATTTAATCCTCCATCTTATCTTCTATCAACTTGGGCTGCATGCTTTAGCATTCTTTGATCTCGCGCTCTCGCTCACACACCCAAAGCATCTGTGGAGAGCGAGTTGATGTTGCATCCGTTGGGGGCAAGAGTTTGGTTTGAGCAGACCTGCTGAGTTTTCCCAGCATTTTTCTATTTTAGTGTCAAGATTTCCAGCAGCTGCAGTCTTTTGCTTTTATTTTGCATAGTAAACACTAGTTGATCATCTTAGTCCCATGATAGGGCTAACTAAGTGGGGCTTTTGTATTGCCTTTTGAAGCTTAACAATTTATTTTTGATTGTCCGAAGGAAAAAGTACACTATTTAATGACCATGCTATTTTGTAGTGAGTGCATATAGAGTTCATTTGCTAATCTCCATTCTTCAGACATCAAACATGACCTACTGAAGCATCTTGAACCGATCACTGAACTGATGCATCTTGCATCTCGAATCTATCACCGATTTGCCTATAAGGTAAAAATCTTAACTTCAAATGTGTACTGATTGCGAATCACTCTGCTCAAAATTTGAAGCGTGCTGAACTGTTGCCTTAATCAGCTCCAGTAAGTGCGTAACAATGCAGTGGATGCATTGGACACACTGAATGGCATTTGTCCCCCCAACCCCTGCTTCCAGCTGAATGCTATCATGCATATAATTTCTGCAATACTACAGTCCATGCTGCTCCCGGTCCTGGCAAACATCACTCCTCCACATATCTGCCGACCTGCAATGATCCACAAAACAATAGCAAGAGTTTGCAATGCACCCCACACCTGCCACTTCATGCTGATCTATTGAGCTCACCCAAGGTATCCAATCAAGAAGGCCAGTCTGGAAAAACCTTCCCACACAGGACTTCAATGCAAATTCCACCTGGCAAATGAATGGAAATCATTGAACATGACCGACAAGTGCCTGGTTTCAACCTTCTGGCCTCTGCTTGGCCAACCTCCAGGTGGGGCATTATTGTCAGCCTGATGTGTGCCTGTGGGAGACTGCAAACTATGCACCACGTCATAGAATGACCAATCCACAGACTCAGTGGAGGCCTATCCGCACTCAACACAGAAGGGCTGGAGGAAACAGCTTGGCTTGGGGACTTTTGCATTTGCCAAATAAATAATTACCTCTGCCCCAAAGTAGTTTACAACAAAAGGAAGCACTTGTGAGGCAGGACTGAAATAACAGCAGTTGCTGGAAAATGAGAAACAGAAAATGCTGAAAATACTCTGAAGGGCTGGCAGTTCCCATCGTCGGGTTTCCTTGTTACACAGATGCTGCTAGACCTATGCGCTGTTTTTCTAACTATTATCAAACATAGACTCTAGGAAATGGCCTTGCACAGGTCCAATATATGGTGCTCGGGAGATGAAAAATCATTAAATAATGTTAGTAGATGGACGGGTATGGACCAAGATGCCTGGTGAACCCGCGTGCTCCAGCGTCATAGTTACAGACTTTTGTACATGTCAGTCAGTGCAGCAGAGATCGGCCTATTATGTACTCCAGCCTCTGGGTCATGCTGATAGAATTTGGCATTGCTACGTCATTCACTTACTTCCCCATATTTCACGATTGCCTTGTCTCTATAGAAGCCGAAGTAACCTCTTGCTCATGACTCATTCATAACCATAGAGAGGGCTTACCATTATTATCGGTCAGTTTCATCCTAGTCCACTGTGCCAACCAGTCTAATGTGCTTTTTCTTGACAGTTCCAAAACAACAGAAGCAACAAAATAAGGCTGAAATCATTCCATCCCCACCCAAGGTAAGAACTAACTTGGCTAAGTGTTGAAAGGCAGCTCGGTGACTTTGACTGATGGAACTCTGCTGATGGCTATTGTACTCCGCGTTGGGAGTTGGAATTCTAGTTTCCGTTTGCTGCCCAGTGAAAGCTTCTGCTGGAGGGCATTGTGATTGGAATTGAATAGTTTGTTCAGGAAGGAGGTAGTTTGTTTTAAAACTTGGGCATTTCAATGTCAGTGAGCTCTCGTACAGCCTAATTAGCAAGCAAACAGTTGGTGCACAGTGCCATGTTTATTAAAAACTTATTTTGGAGCTGCTATTGTAATGGTATCTAATTTGAATGAGTGCAAAATTGCACAAATTTCTTACTGATGGGCTGGCTGGATTCTGAGATTTGAGTAGTGCTGTTCGGCTATTGGGGCCTCGTGTTGACTTGTCTGCTGTTCTGGACCATAATGGGAGTGTGCAGCCAATTCTCGTCCCGCGGGTCATAAGTTTAAATGCCTACCTTGTCCACAACTGACCATCTCTTTTGATGCTGTTATTCCCAGCATAAAAAGACTCTAACCAGGCTTCTTTCATAGAACACATTTATTATAAAACTGGTTAACGTTGTAGTTTAGAAGTATTACTTTTTCCTGGGGGAGGGGGAAAATCAGATATTTGAAACCCCATACTCTCTCCCCCTCCTACTACAGAAGGTAGTGTATGGGAATATTTAAGGATAAAACTCAAGGATGTCGACACTGTTGATCCAGTAGAATTCTGGTCACAGTAGATCTAGAAGTCCTTGCAGACCAGTTTTGTGTCCATGATGACTCTTATAAAAGGTTATTCTGTTGATGTTTCATTTCTAAAGTTGCTGCATGTAACACTGGGGTTAGGGAGAGCATCATCTTACAACCCCTACAGTGCAGAGGGATGGTATTCGGCCCACTGAGTCTGCACTGACCCTCTGAAAGAGCATCCCATCCTCCTGCCCTATCTCAACCCCAGTTAACCTGCCCATCTTTGGACCCGAAGGAGCCAAATCCACCTAACCTTCAAGTCTTTGGATTGTGGGAGTAAACCCCGCAGACATGGGAGAACATGCAAACTTCACACATGGAGACAGCCACCGAAGGTCAGAATCAAACCCGGGTACCTGGTGCTGTGAGGCAGCAGTGCTAGCCACTGCTGGCCATTGCTGTCTCTTTCTGCAGCCTTCTAAAGCAGTGTTTCAAAGAATAAAAATGTTCAGAAATACCCCTGGCAGGTGTTTTTTTTTAATGGAGTCTTTGACCTGGTAACAGTAGCTCCTTGTTAAGACAATGTATCTCTTGCCTCTCTAGACCCCTGCTAGACCGGTATCTGTTGACCTGTAGTCTCCTGAATATTTGGGGTGGGGAAGAAGTCTGAAGGGCGAATGTCCTTTTAAATTTTTCCAAAACTGGTTCTTCAGAAGCTTGTCACCCTGTTCAACTGATAAATTTCTGACCATAGCTAATTGCTTTTCTTCCCTTCTATGTCACTCCCAAGAATGTTAGATGGAAAAGCAGTTTTCGCATTATAAACAGCTGAGTGTTTTTAATGTGGGAAAAACCATCTCAATTCTGGCTCTATTTGTAAAAGATTCTGGTTACAGCTTAAGTTGATTTGACTCAGTGCACTGATTATAAATGGCATAATAAAGCATTGCATTTCAAATTGTCTAATTGGATATAAATGTCACATCTTTGTTACCTGGACTAGTGTCTTTGAAATTATTCTGATAAATTAGATCAATCCAGTTTATTACCCCTGCACTCACCCTTGAGCTGCCCACCATTTAATTACTCCCATAACCTTTTTGAGAAAACATTTTTTGATTTGATTCTCTGAAAATCCTTGTAGATTTGCATATGCCACTTTTTATTTGGAGGATTATAAAGTGTTTTTTTTTTTTACTTTCTTGGTTCTGACTCCAGCCACAATAGTTCTGATTTTTAAAATAAAAATTGATCAAAATGCCTAGTTGTTTGAACGTTGTGTTTGACATTGCTCCTTTCCTAGTTGCGGCAGGAAATGACAACATAGCTTTCCCACTGACAAACTCTCTTAACACTATGCATTTGAATGCATACCTACCAGAGCCCACCGTACTTGCAACATAAGCTGACGTGGCTGAACTGAGTGTAGCAAACGAACATCCGATTCTTGCTGACTTGTCTGGGCTGTGTACAGCTGTCAATATGTGGACTAGCCCAGAGTGGTGTTGGAAGGATGTTTAATGGGAATCATTTGGGAAGCGGAGAACTTGTATTTTGTGCAGTTTGTTTTCCCTCCAAGGACTAACCGCTCTACTCTTTTGCAGCCTGCTTCAGAATTGAATGTCCTTTCCAATATCGGGGCTAGTTCAGGTTCAGATGATCAGTCTTCGCTATCTGGGTCCATATCTGATCTTTCCGGGCAAACGCCACAGGTAAGACATTATAACTGACTTCCCTGAATTCTGAAAAGGTTTTCTAGCCGTTTAAGTACCAGATTACCCTCCTTTAGACAGCTCTTATTATCTTTCAGCCAATTGTTAAAGGATTCCCAAACAAAATAGAGATCTACCTACTTTAATAGACGAGCGGTACCAAGTGCTCTGCTCTGAGCAGTACTATTTGGAGAAAATCCATTTCTCTTCTGTGCATTAACCATTTAACGGTACCTTAAGCTGTATGTTTTATTAACTGCTGTCTTAAGCTATCCTGCCACCTTCAATGATCTATGCACCTCTGCTCCTGCACCCCACTAAGAATTATACCTCTTATTTTGTATTGTAAATGTTCTTCCTAACAAAATGCATCACCTCTCACCCTTTTTTCCACATTGAGTTTCATGAGTCACCTATCAGCCCATGGCATCAGCTTGACTTTGTCCTTTCTGATAATGAAGGAAGACGAGTAATTTTAAAATGGCTAGGCTTGACTCTTGTCTCTATCCCTAGAATTCGGCCGCACGCAATTCAGAAAATGAAGCATACATTCCGCCACCGCAGTTGTACCAAGCGAGCACACCCATCAGTGAATCTTTAACACAAAAATCCCTGGAGACAAATCAGGTGAGTGCTTTTTGTGGTTTGACTACCTGAAGTACAAAGTCTCCACTACAGTCCAGGTCTTTCTGTCTGCCAAATCTTGTGTGTTCAGTAAATTCTGCAAATGCTGCACATTACAATCCAGCGTCTAGCTCTAAATAATTTGGGGAAAGCTTGTTTCTTATTCACTGACTAGTATATAGGTTGGGGGGGGAAGGAAGGTGGGGGGAAATGGAAATTTTGGTAGCGCAATGGTTAGCACTGTTGCTTCACAGCTCCAGGATACCAGAACAGGCCCTAGAGTGTGGTGACTAGGGGCTTTTCACAGTAACTTCATTGCAGTGTTAATGTAAGCCTAAATAAACATTATTATGAGCGATTTGAACATGGGTTTCTGCCTCCTTAATGGGAACAGTGAATATAGTTGTGTGTCTTGTGCATATTACACCCTACTGACAGGTTAGAATTGTGGTTGTAATGTTCTTGTCAGATGGCCTGATTTTATATTACAAGAGCACTTGTAGCTAAAGATATAAACAGTTTATTAACATTAACTGTGGGTAAACTATATACAAAACGACAGATGAACAACAGTAATATCAAGCACGTGCAACCTCTCCAGCTTTCTCCAGCCAGTCTGAGGGGTCACCTGACTCTTAACATTCACTTATATACTAGTGAGACTCCTAGTGGTCAGTCAGTGAATTACAACACAATCATGATATCACTACCGTGGTGTGCTTGCTAATTTTGTGTTGGCTCTTAGTTGTTTTTAATGGGATTTGTCAAGGGTTAGTGAGGAAAATATATAAATATAGAGCACAAAGAACAGTTGGCACCATTGTATTTCCACAAGCTATTTTTTTGAGATAGTGGAACAACCAGGTGTCGCTTCTTTCACATCGGCCATGTGGGCCCTGAATGTCATATGGATAACTCCATTAAGCTGGATCACCTCACTACAATTCCCTCACTCCAATTGCAAATCTAATTGATTTTTAGTCTTCAATGTCTTCACCATTATATGAAGTCTATACCCTTTGTTGGAAGAGATGTTCTCCTGAGAAGCATCTCCATTTACATAGAATTTACAGTGCAGAAGGAGGCCATTCGGCCCATCGAGTCTGCACCGGCCCTTGGAAGAGCACCCCATTTAAGCCCACACCTCCACCCTATCCCTGTAGCCCCATAATCCAGTAACCCCACCCAACCTTTTTTGGACACTAAGGGCAATTTATCATGGCCACAGCTTTGGACTGTGGGAGGAAACCGGAGCACCCGGAGGAAACCCACGCAGACACTGGGAGAACGTGCAGCCAGTAATCCAAGCCGGGAAAATGTGCAGCCAGTAACCCAAGCCGGGAATCGAACCTGGGACTCTGGAGCTGTGAAGCAAATGTGCTAACCACTGTGCTACCGTGCTGCCCATCACCTTTATGGTACCATTGACCATATGTTTCTGGATTGAGTAACTTACAGAGAAATTCCTTCTGTCACAACTGACTGCTCCACCAGGTAAAGAGAACAGCAATTTGTTCTGCATGATGAGAGTTTGCTGATTGTTTAGCAAGAACTTTGGTAGAGGTGTTGCCATGGAGAATGCAACAGGGAAGATGAACTGCCAAGCCTTTGTTCAAATTTGGTGGAAAAAGGCACAAATCATGGACGTCCTCTTCCTGTCTGCTAAGGACAGGCCCTGTGTGTGAATATACGTGGCTTCTAGCATGCCACAATGAGCTTGACTGGTGATCTTTAAAATTGGTTTTCAGTGTAAATCTTAGCACGGGATTGTGTTGTGTTAACAAATGTTGTTGAATCGCATCTGTTTTTGGCGAGCACCGGCTGGTTGGCTGTAGTCAGTACTTCTGTTGTGAACACCTGAAGGAAATGCTGTTTGATATGATCTGCCAGTTGTTGGGATGTTTGCCCTGAATACCTGGTGTCATGCCAATGCTGAAAATCATGGACCACATTCCTCACTGTGTGATCAGCAGGAGATATCTCTTTTTTTTTTGGCTTGATGCCAGCATCTTGTGACGGGAAAATACCACTCTTGCTGCTGCATGATAATGGTGTGAAACAGCTAGCTTCACCTGCTAGGTTTTAGATGCACCCTGCTCTTCCAGCATACTCTTGTAGACTGGGCAAAGACATGGGCTCATTCTATCTTTTAAAGAAGGTATTTTATCCCAAACATGTTCAACATAACAAACTTTAGTGTATACAGTTGATATATTTCTCTCCCCCCCCCCCCCCCCCCCCCCCATATGACAATTCTCATTCTCTCTCTCTCTCTCTCTCTCTCTCTCTCTCTCTCTCTCTCTCTCTCTCTCTCTTTCTCTTTCTCTTTCTCTTCCTTTCTCACCCCCCCCCCCCCCCCCCCCCCAAAAAAAAGAACATACAGGCATGGTTTCCCACTCATCTGGGCCCGAGTCTTGTGGACCCTGTACACCACCTTAAACTGTATAAGACTCCTCCTTGCACAGAAAGAGGTTGAGTTCACTCGGCACATTACTTTACACAAAGCCCCCATCCTGTCTCCCTCCTCCCACTTCTGCTTGATCCTTTTCACGAAGGTCATGCCCTGCTCTCCCAACCACCCATCTGTCCACCACCACAATCCGGGAGCAAACTTTTCTCCAAGGCGTTTATTCCAGTTCCTGAGGGAATGAGGGCAACTCCGAGTCCCAGTATCTGAACTCTCCCTCATGGGAGCTCGAACTTCTTCCGCAATTCCTCCAGCCCAGCAAACGTGCCCTCCATAAACCTCCTGACCCCGCACTAGCCCCTCCTCCTGTACACCCCATCCATCTTCCTTAGTGCAAACCTATGATTCTTTCACAATGGAGTCATCACTGATATGTGCTCTGCTTGCCCCATCAGCTGGTTCCCAATTCTTTATGGACGACTACTCCACCGCACTACTAGTGTTGTTCCTGCGAGCGAATGGCAGCGGGTCTGTCACAAGGGCCCTCGGGGCCCGTCCCCTCGCATGATGACTTGTCAAACCTGACCCAATCTGCCCCCTCCCTCCCCCATCATCTCTTCCTCCGCATTCGCTACCCAATAGGAATGCAGCAAATTCGGGAGCGCCAGTCCCCTTTCTTGCCTCTGCCTTTGCAACTGAGCCCTAATAAACCCTCGGCCCCCTCCCTGCCCACTCAAACTCCGAGATTAATGCATCTACCTTCTGAGAAGGCCTTGGAGGGACTGAAAAACAAACTGGAATTTTGGCAGTATGTTTATCTTTACCACCTGTACCCTTCCAGTTAATGTTAAATGCAGAGCATCTCACCATTTAAGGTCCCCCAAAGCCTCCTCCACCAACTGGTCAGCTCCCCACCCCTGTGGGAAGAGAAAAGAGGACACCTGGATGTGGGGAAATTTGAAAAGGGAATATGGAGAGTACAGACCCAACATGTTCCTACATTTCACCCAAAAGGGAACAAGTCCAGAGAACGCTGGATGTCTAGGAATATTCAGGACTGAATAAGAAAGAAAGCAGGGAGGGTGAATTTAAAGAGGGGGTAGGAAAAAGCACTGTTGTGTAGTATTTGGGAGAATCCCGGGAAGTAGATAACCAGGAAAAGAGTAGGTCCCAAGGGGACAATGTGTGTGGAGTGGGAGGATGCTAAAACTAGTGCTTCTCCCGGGAGAAGGAGAAGGAGGATGCAAGTACAGAATTCTGGGAGAGGGACCGTGAGGTGCTTTTAACAGTTTGACACGGGGAATGAGGAGGTATTGCGGTTTTGGCAGGCTTTTAAAGTGGGCAAATCCCCAATTACGGATGGCTGCTATTGGAGGGATGGGAGAAAATTGCAGGGGGTCCTGACCCAAATTCTGAATTCTCTGGCCACTGGAGGTGTCAGAGGATTGGAGGACCGCTAATGTGGTTCCACTTTTCAAGAAAGGCGGTAGAGATAAACCACAGAATTACTGACCAGTGAGTCTCATCAGTGGTATTGGAGAAAATTCTGAAGGAGAGAATTAATCTCCACTTGAGAGAGGCAAAGTTTGATCAGGAATGGGACGCTATGGCTTTGTCAGTGGGAGGTCACGCCTGATGAATTCTATACTTTTTTTTGAGGAGGTGATCGGGTGTGTAGATGAGTGTAGTGCAGTTTATATAGCAGTCTTTGGCTGGTCCCATATGGGAGATTGAAGGTACAAGGACATGGGTTCCAGGGTAACTTGGCAAGTTGGACCAAAAATGACTGGGGTTATGTTGGAGCTGTACAAAATATTGGTTAGGCCACAGCTGGAGTACTATGTTCGGTTCTGGTCACGTCCCTGTAAGAAGAGTGTGATTGCACTGGGAGAGGGTGCAAAGGAGATTCACCAGGATGTTTCCTCAAATGGAGCATTTGGGCTACTAAGAAAGGCTGGATAGGCTTGGGTTGTGTTGTTTTGAGGAGAGAAGGCTGAGGGGGGACTCGGCTGTGGATAGAAAGTAGCTATTTCCCACTTAGTGAAGGCTCAATAACCAGGGGATATATTTTAAGGTGAGGAGGTTTGGAGGAGATTTGAGATGGTAGAAGTCTGGAATGCACTGTCTGGGAAGGTAGTAGACAGAATAAATTCATAAAGGATGTTCCTGATGGTGGGGGAGACCAGAACTACGGATCATAGTTTGAGGATAAGGGATAAACCTTTTAGGACTGAGGTGGGGAGAAATGTCTTCACCCAGAGCGTGGTGAACCTGTGGAATTTGCTACCACAGAGTAGTTGAGGTGTAATTTCAAGAAGGAATTCAACAAGACGTGGCTCTTGGGGCTAAAGGGATATATGGGAGAGGGAAGGCAAGATCAGGGTATTGAACTTTATGATCAACCATTATCATAATGAATGGCGGAGCAGGCTTGAAGGGCCGAATGGCCTCCTCCTATTTTCTGTGCTTCTAGAGGTGGAAAACCTCAACCTTTTTTTTTTACTTGGATGAGCACTTGAAATGTCAGAACAATCAAGGCTATGGACCAAGTGCGGTAAAGTGGGATTATTGTCGGGGTAGACTTGATGGGCCGAAAGAGCCCTGTGGAAACTTCTCTTTGCAGATGGTGTATATTGCTGCTACTGTGGTGAAACAAATAAATATTTAAGATGGTGGACGTGGTGTCAATGTTGATCTTTTGAGTGTTGTCTGGATGATTGCAGCCGCCAAAGGAGAGTATCCCATCACACACTTGTTAATGGTGGATAGTTGGGCGGTGAATTCCTCATTGAAAATTCCCAGCCTTTTGACGTCTTATCTCCCCAGCCAGTCCAGTTCAGTGGTGAATGCCAAGATGTTGGTGAGGGCTTTTGTGATGGCAAAGCAGTTGGAGTCTCCCTTGTTGACGATGGCCGTTGTCACGTGTTTGTATGGAGTGATTGTTAATTCACTGGGACCCTTGCAGCTTCTAAAGAAGTTTTGGTTGCATAGATATTGGACTTCTAGTGGAATTGTACGCAGATGGCGATCCTGAAGTCAGTGGCCAGTCTTCCTCTGCTTGGCTGACTTGCACTGCAGCCATTGAGTGGGTTTGGTTATGGCAGTGGGATTCCATGGAGCACAGGTGGCTAACAGGAGGCACCTGTTCACCTGGCAGCCTTGACTCTCTGTCCCGGCACCTACCTCCCAGTAGTAGGAGTTGCCAACTTAGGGCTTCTATCGACCCACTTGTTCCTCACCAATCCCGATTTAAAACAAAATCTGGCCATGAGTACAGGCTCGCGGGCTAATTTAGGGGGTACCATTTACGGTAGCGAGGAATAGGTTTAGGTACTTGGGGATTCAGGTAGTGAGTGAATGGATGGGGCTCCATACCGTGGGCAGCATGGTGGTTAGCACAAGTGCATCACAGCTCCAGGGTCCCAGGTTCGATTCCCAGCTTGGGTCACTTTGTGCGGAGTCTGCACGTTCTCCCTGTGTGTGTGGGTTTCCTCCGGGTGCTCCGGTTTCCTCCCACAGTCCAAAGATGTGCAGGTTAGGTGGATTGGCCATGCTAAATTGCCCTTGGTGTCCAAAATTGCCCTTCGTGTTGGGTAGGGTTATGGGGATGGGGTGGAGGTGTGGGCTTGGGTAGGGTGCTCTTTCAAAGAGCTGGTGCAGACCCGATGGGCCGAATGGCCTCCTGCACTGGAAATTCCGTGGAACTTAACGAAGCTATTGTAGGAGGCCAGGGAGGATCTTAAGAGATGGGATACAGCACTTAACGTTGGCGGGGAGGGTCCAAGTGGTAAAAATGAATATTCTGCCGAAGTTCTTTATCTTTCAGGCTCTCCCGACCTTTATACCAAAGGCCTTTTTTTGGAAAGTGGACACCATCATTTCTGACTTTGTATGGGTGGGGAAGGTGCCGAGGGTGGGGAGGACCCTGCAGCAGAGGCAGCAGGGGGGGTTGGCATTGCCAAACTTGCTTTGTTATTATTGGGCGGCGAATGTGGACAAGGTGTGGCAGTGGTGGGAAGGAGAAGGGATAGAGTGGGTTAGGATGGAGGAGGAATCTTGTAAGGGGTCTAGTAAGTATTCCGGGAGCCGAGTGGTGCAGTCCACGGTGAAGATATGGCATCAGCCGAGGAGGCATTTTAGGGTGGAAGGGATGTCGGTGCTAACGCCGCTGTGTATGTGGCTGGGGGAGCAGGGAGGCAAGCAGGTGGTGATCAAGATCAAGTAGAAATGGGAAGCGGAGTTGGGAATGGAGATCAATTGGGGAGTATGGAGTGAGGCACTGCGAAGGGTAAACAGGACCTGCTCTTGTGCAAGGATGAGCCTGATACAGTTTGAGGTGGTGCACAAGGTGGATATGACATGGGCGAGAATGAGTGAGTTCTTTCAGGGGGCCAGTGAATCATGCGCACGTGGTTTGGGGTTGTGAAAAATTGGGAAGATTCTGGGCGGGATGTTCGCGGTCTTAGACAGGATAGTGGAGGAGGGAGTGTACCCGGACCCTTTGGTGGCGACATTTGGGATTTCAGGGAAGCCGGAGCTCATGGCAAGGAGGAAGATCGTGTCATGGCCTTCGCCTCTCTGATTGCACGGCGACAAATTTTGCTGGAGTGGCGGATGGCATCGCCACCAGGGGGTAGCAGCATGGTTGGGTGACCTGTACGACTTCCTGCGGTTAGAGAAGATAAAGTATGAGTTAAGGGGCTCAGCAGGGGAGTTTGAGAAAAGGTGGGGGATGTTTGAGGAGCTGTTCGTCGCGGGGGCGGGGCGGGAAGGATGAAAATCTGTACAAAATGTATAATTGATTGTTGGGAAGAATGTTTCCCGGGGTGTTTATTTGCTGTAACCTACTTTGATACAAGTTTTTGAATAAAATGTGTTTATATAAAAAAAAAGGTACAGGCTCTTATTTTATGCTTAGAAATGCCATTGGATGAAATCTAGCCTTGAATCCCTGTTGAGCGTGGCTTGTTTAACTGTCATCCCTTGCATTGCACTGGGGTATAAATAGTAGCGGTATGAATTCCAGTTCTGACTCCAGCGTCACCATTTGAGGTCTCCCTGTGCTCCTGATTCCAATATTAACCGCTTTCTGAATCCAAAAGATACTTTCCCTGTACAGAGTACCAAATTCTGCTGAGAATGAAGTGGTTATTAAGTATTTTGTTTCCTTCAGGATAGTTTTTTTTTGTATTTGCGTTGTGTTAAGTTGTTTTCATTTGCAGTGGCCCTAGTATTTTTGCATCCATTACTCAGAACGGTGCCGTTCATGTTTGTGATGAGGGGGGCAGGGTGGTGGTGAGGGGTGCAGGAATTCACCACTTCCATGAACATTTTTCTGTAAGTTTGAGAGTTTCTTGGTTCTGACAATCGATATCATGCATGCCCAAAGTAGCTGCTGTATGGAATCCAGTATCATTTTTTGTTTCCTTTCTACTTGTAACAAATCTGGGCACCTTTCAGTTCCCAAAGCAATAGAGTCTTGACTAAACCTATGCTCCTGTGGAATATTCCTTGGGAGATTAAATTGCCAGAAGCTTAGGATGTTCATTCCCCTCCTAAGTCAGTCACCATCCTGATTTGGGAATGTCACTGGGTCAAAATCCTGGAACTCTCCCTAACTGCACATAGGTATACCTCCACCCTGTGGACTGCTGCAATTCAAGAAGGCAACGAGCTTGCCAGCACCTTCTCGAGGGCAATTGGGGCAGTCAATAAATGTTGGCCTAGCCAGCTGTGCCATCATCCCGTAAATGTGCTGTCATCCCGTAAATGAATTTTTAAAAAGTGCTGCCATCTTAGCAGTACAGGAGTCTAAAAAAACTGATCCATCAAGGGTGGGCTGTTTTTAAAACCTGACTTGGCATTTAAATTTGATTGCTTGTAGTCCACATGCTCTTGCCTCAAGCACTGTGGTGACTAATACGCATGTACTGTTTGAAAATGCTGCCAGGTTTAAGTGTGGATTTGAAACCCATTTTTGTTGTGACATCGGTCTTGTTTGTCTGTCAAGTATTTGATTTCTTTATCTGTCAATTCCACCAGGTGACTCCTCTGCCTAATAACCAGACTGCCTCAAGCACAGCAATAACTCCAGCATCCCAAGGACGGGTACTCCAGACTCCAGTAAGCAATTCTCCAGTTAGCATGAAGACCACACCCTTTCAGGCTATGCAGACTGTGAGTGGCTGAGACTGGTTTTAACTTGGACAAATTGCTGTCCTTTTTCTTGCTGTCTTTGCTTAGGCATTTATTGGAATCATTACCTTTTGAGGGAATGGTAGTTTCCATCTGTTGAGAGCCCTCCTTGAGGTACCTATTTTACAAGTAGAAGTTGCTGGGAGGTGTTGAGGCAATTGTGTATATATCCAAAAGAGGATATGGTTTGAAGTATTTTTGATGGGTCATGCCAACTCAACCAGTTTCCAACTTAGCAATGTAGGGGATGCATCACTGTTGGTTTTGTTCATTGTTTCTCTCTCTTGGAAGAGGTTCAAGAGAACCTCTTGAACCTCTCTCTTGGAAGAGGTTTTCTAGAACAGCTTGCTAGCCTGATGGTGGTCAACCTCCTGATTACTGTTGACCTCCGTTCGTGAACCCTCAGCAAGGGGAGAGGATGCTGCAGGAGGTGGAGGAAAGTGGGCTTTAAGAAGTTCTTTGGGAGGTATTTAGGGGGAATGAAACCTTGGAGTGCTTAAAAGTGAAGGTTGGTATCTGTCAGTGGCACTTTCTGTGACCTCTGGAGTAGAGCAGTGTTTCCTAGGGGTATTTACTGATGTGGTCACATCAGGTACAGAATGTTCCACATTTTGCAGACTTGTGTGGTGGAGTTGATCAGTTTTTTAAAAAAATCCAGCTCTGAATTAACTTCAATAATCTCACATCAATGTAATTTCTCAAACTGGTTGGCTAGTAGCACCCAATATTGAAGTGTGATCATTTAAACTCTTTTGAGCTTCATGCCCATTCTGTAGGCTTTCTTTTATCCAGTTGTTTCCAATTGATGGCCTACCATTTT
Organism: Scyliorhinus torazame; assembly: GCF_047496885.1. Classification (NCBI taxonomy): domain Eukaryota; kingdom Metazoa; phylum Chordata; class Chondrichthyes; order Carcharhiniformes; family Scyliorhinidae; genus Scyliorhinus; species Scyliorhinus torazame. The sequence continues at coordinate 55,319,839 of NC_092725.1, forward strand.
CTGTACACAAGGTTTGCACCTGCACTTAAGATACCACATTTTTGGATCGTCCCGATTGTTATTTGATTTCCCTGGTGATTCTGGAAACCTTGTTGTTTGATTTCCCTAGTGATTTTGGAAGCTTGTGCCAGCAGAAACTCTTGGACTATTCTGGTAATTCACTGGCTGGACAAGAGCCTTGCCCATTGCCAATGACTTGAAAATGTCAGTGTCCATATCTTGGGTACTTGTCAATGCTTTTAACGTAACCATGACCATATTGTAAATGTTCAGTGTTGTTTAGCTTCCCTGACGCTAACTTGGTTTGCAAGATTGGTCTACCACAGATAGAAATTCTCCAATTTTTGGCAGGCGTGAGAAGCTGATTTTGGCAGTCGTGAGAACCCAAGGTTGTATCGAAGATTAATCTGAAGAAACTATTCCTGTTAATCGGTGACTTTACGAGTACATTCTTGCACTTGATTTTTTTCACCTGTTATTTTTGAATTCATTGCAGTCCATTGGAAGTTCCTGTTGTTCTATCACAGGATGGCTGGGCCAGCATTTGCTGCCCTTTCCTAATTGCCCATGGAAGGTTGAAGTAGTGGCCCAGTCACAATCAATCTCTTGGAGACGAGTGCAAAATACAATAGTGCACAGTGAAATGAATGAGAATGTAACTTTCATTGTTGCCTTGCAGGTGTTCAATGTGAATGCACCGCTGCCTCCAAGAAGTGAGCAGGAAGTGAAATCTGATGCTCCATATACCCCTGCCTTTAATCAAAGTTTGATCACGGCTAGCACTCAAACTCCACCTCAGCCTGTGTCTCTGCAAAATGCACTGACACACGATGCTTTAACAGGTATTAAAATTATACATGTGTTTGGGAAAGATGCTGCTATCCAAAATGTAGATTAACCTCTTCCTTTTTGGGTCTGACTTATAGTTACTGAGTGTATTAATGGCTGGAAATTAATTTTCTTTGACTGAGAATACTCTACTTAAATCATTTCTTGTAAGCAAAGCTGTAGAACAAAGATTGTGCATATTCCAAGAGATGCCTGGTGATGCTCTAATTTTGAGCTGCAACTGTTTTGTACTTGGATGCTATTTAAATTTAACCTTGGCTTTGTTTTCTAATCAGAAGACACGATACCTGTTTCCAATGGAACCCCAGTTTTCCTATCCCACAGTCAACAAAATAGTGCTTTGCCAAGACCAAACCAAGCCTACTTTGGGAGCAGAGGTGCTGTACGGGGAATTCCACGTGGTGGCAGAGGAATTGCTAATGCATACCGTGGTTCAAGCAATGGATATAAAGGTGTACAAATAGGTACAGTGTTTCATTATTTTTTTTAAAATGTGGCACAAAATCTCTGCTCCACTTGAGTTCTCCCCATTATGTTCTTATCTGTCTATCCAGGCACAGCAGAATCACTCATTTAGCTCATTTCTATTTATTTCACTCTCCGATGCCTCTTCTCCTGTATTGCAAAGGGTTTTTTCCTTTTGAGAATACAGATCATGATCTTTATTAGTGCCACAAGTAGGCTTACATTAACACTGCAATGAAGTTACTGTGAAAAGCCCCTCGTCGTCACATTCCGACGCCTGTTCAGGTACACCGAGGAAGAATTCAGAATGTCCAATTCACGTAACAAATGTGTCTTTCAGGACTTGTGGGAGGAAACTAGAGCACCCGGAGGAAACCCACGCAGATACTGGGAGAATGCGGAGATTCTGCACAGACAGTGACCCAAGCAATGTCCCTGCTGCTGTGACACAACAGTTACTGCATTTGGCTGCAACATGCTTGTCAAATGCTTGCTGTCTCAGTGCATGCTGTCTGCAATAGAATTTGGTGCAAAGGAATTCTGATGCGCTGGTTCATTTAAATGCAGTACCGGGTGGGATGTATTTCTCCTCTTGGCTAAACCACGTCCAAAATAACTGGAAACACTTGACCACCTGATGCATGACATGACCCATATGGCAAAAAGAAAAGATTGTATCATGTACTGCGTACATAACTTTGGGTGGGGAAACTGTCTCTACATGGTCCATTGTAGAGTTAAGTGCTTGATCTGGGGTGTGGTAGGGGCTAGTGTCGGTTGTATGTAATGCATTACTGGAACACCAATTGCAATGGGACAAAATTACAACAGCGTGGATCATTGTTGCTTCTGTGTTTCTATGTCCTCTGCGGTTTGAGACCTGTCTGACTAAAATTTCTGAACTAATTCTGGCTAATTTCTGACTATCAAGCTGGGATTGTAGGGCATGTTAGTTGCAGAGCTCCATGAATGTAACTACTTTTAGTGGATGTAGATCCATCAACCTGCTCTTTGTTAAAACAAGTTGGATCTTGCAACACCCATTACAACTTTGATTTGAACATTGGAATTGTAAATAATATCCTCCTTCCAGTTTCTTTCTTGATTGACGTTTGTGGGAAAAATACATAGAAGTCTAACTGTGATAAGTTCTGATTATCCACAGCCATCCTAGCCAGATGGTCAATGAAACGGCTTAAATCGTGTTTCTAACCGTCAAAATGAGCCAGAAACAGCCCAGATGTAACGGATCCTAGTGAACCAGAGTCTGTAAGGAGCAAGTAGAATGAGATGCACCAAGTGTTAGATATTTGGGGAGAAGAGGACGTCGGGAATAAAGGTTTTAAATTCACATTCTGTTTGTGGCAGATTGTTATATTCCTACGTAACTATGGCTGCAATTCAAACGTACCTCTGGCTATCACAGAATTGTCACTGCGCAGATGGAGGCCATTTGGCCCATGTCTACACTAGCTCTCCAAGCAAGCAGCATGGCTTAGTGCCGTTCCCTGTACCCCTGCTCATCGATGGTTGTGAATAGTGCTACATGAATGCAAGTATATTCAGACTTGGAAGAATGAATTGGTCACAGTGGGTGAGGCAAAACTTGGTTAAAACTACAGCTGAAGAGTGGGAGTTGTTTGAAGACCTGCATATACCCATGAAGGCTCACAAAAGCCACTTGGGTTTCTCAAGAAGTTTAATATTAGCTAAAATGACTTGTGACTATTAACTAAAATTACTTGTAAAAATACAAAATAGTAGAGATCCTGCAGATTATTTAAAACAAAGTGTAAAGAGAAGAGTAATTGGAACTGAAAAGAGGAGGACAATGTAGACGTTATCTAGGGTAACATGGAGGCTTTTACAGATGTTGAAAGAATGGCTTAAAGTTGACGTGAGGCATCCATGCAGGTGATATGATTTGAAAATCCGGAAATGCAGACTTTACTAAATAGTTACTTTTTATATCCATCTTCACCGGCAAATACAAGGACAGTTTTAAGAATTAGTATTTAAAAGTGATGGCGAACAATGAGACCAATCTCCAGGACCTGATAGTTCCATCACTAGGGTATTGAAAGCAGGTGAGGAAATTGTTGCATTGGTTAGGGTTAAGGGGCCAATGTCACTGCCATTATTTGAGAAGGTAGGAGTGACATTTGGGCATTATAAACCTATAAGTCTAATGCTAATGTGAGGAAGTCGTTACAACCTCTTGGGATGGGGTGATCACTTAGACATTCAAATCCTGCTTGCTGTATGAATGACCTTTTTTTAGGATCCTGTGAAACCCAAGAGGTATCGAACATAATGAGGGGGTGTGAACAGAAGGCCTTCAATCTGGTTCCTTACAAACTTTCCGAAAATAGATTTGGGAGTGTCCCTATCGGCTTGGAGAATTGGTTGGGATATGGGGATAATGGAGATTACTCAAATTGGCAAAATAGGCCCAAGAGAAACTGATTGAAGTTATTGCTGGGCAATCATCTCCGCCCCAGGACATCACTGCAGGAGTTCCTCGGGGTAGTGTCCTAGGTCCAACCATCCTCAGCTGCTTCAATGACCTTCCCTCCATCTTGAGGCTTGAAGTGAGGTTATTTGCTGCACTATGTTCAGCAGCATTCACAACTTGTCCGACACCTGAAGCAGTCCAGTGTCCATTTGCAACAAGACTTGGACAACATTTAGACTTGGGCTGATACATGGCAAGTAACATTTGTGTCAGACAATGCTGATCTCCAACTGTCGAGAATCTTACCACCATTACTGCATCCCCATAAATCAACATCCTGGAGGTGACCAAAATTGTGGCTACAGTGGGTCAGATCTGGGAAGAGTAACTCATCACCCAACTCTCCAAAACCTGCCCTCTTATCTATAAGGCACAAGTCAGGAGTGTGATGGAATCCACTTGCCAAGTGCAGCTCCAATAACTCTAAGCTCAACATCATCCAGGACAAAGCAACCCACTGTTTTGGTACCCCATCGAAACATTCACTCCCTCCAGGACAAAGCAACCCACTGTTTTGGTACACCATCAAAACATTCACTCCCTCCATGCACCTTAGCAGTAGTGTGTACCATCTACAGGATGCACCAAGCCTCCAACAGCATCATCCAAACCAGTGACCATTACCATCTAGAAGAGAAGGTGCGAATGGGAACACCAACACCTGCAAGTTAACCTCCCCAAGACGTGGAACTATTTTGCCGTTCCTTCACAGTCACTGGGCCAAAATCCTGGGAGGTCCCTTCCTAACAGCATTGTACCTATGTTATAGGGGTTGCAGCGGTTCAAGGAGGAGGCTCAGCACCACCACCTTGGTAGTTAGAGGTGGACTTCAAATGCCCTGTCTACTTAGTTCCATTAGCCCGAATAATCTTCCCTAATAAGTCTCTGCTTTTAAAAATCTCAATTGACCCCTAGCCTTAACAGGTTTTATGATAAAGAGCATGGCAATTTTCCAGTACTCCTGAGAAAGGCATTCTGCCATTACAACTTGGCTCTGCTCAGAGTTCTGGACCCTCTTACTGGACGAAATGGCATCTCTGCCCACCAACATACTCAGCCAGATTAGCCCCCTAGTAGAGGGCATACCAACTTCCTCTATAACAATCTGTATGACCAACTCTTTATAGTTTTGGTAGCCTGGAGAATCTGTGTTTCATTCCTGCCACGGCCAATGTTAGTTAGTTGCCCATAACACAAGACCGCAATCCAAAACGGGGTCTAATTAGGAGCCAGAGCTGTACCCCTTCCATCTCTCCAAGACCAGGTCTGAATTCCATTAGCCTTTATCTTTTGTACCTGTCCCGTGGTTTACTAACATCTACCAGGAGTGAATCTCTGGTTGCCCACACCTCCCAGCTTCTGCATTTAGAAAATGCACTGATCTCTTTCAGGGTCCTGGGTCCAAAGCCAATGGCTTCATTGGAACGCCAATGCCATCTGCTAGTTTTGATGTCTGTTTCGGTTGTGTCATCAAACAAATATAATTCCATTCTTCACCCAATACATTTACAATTCAATCCACCTTGGAAGTGCTCAGCCCAATGCTGTTTGGGTTTCCCCACCAGTGCTGAAATTAGGCAAGGAGCCAAGTGAGGGTACATTGTTCAGGGCTTTATGGAAATTCCTGATGTTGGCACCATAGAATTCCTACAATGCACAAGAGACCATTTGACCCATCAAGTCTGCACTGACCCTCTGACAGCAGCCTCCTCCATCTCCATAATTCCATAACCCCACCTAACCTACTCATCTTTGGACTGTGGGGGGGGGGGGGGGGGAGGAGGAGCCCCCCCCCCCCCCCCCCCCACACACACACACACACACACACACACACACACACACACACACACACACGGGATGAACATACAAACTCCACACAGACAGTCACCCTAGGCCAGAATTGAACCCAGATCCCTGATGCTGTGAGGCAGCAATGCTGGCCAGATGAGCAGCATAGGCTTTCTGGCTTATTTTGGCCCACTGTGGGTGGAGGAGGGTCAGTCCCTCAGTGTATGTCGGTCATTTTGATAAATTTCAATGAGATATAGCATCCTGTGGTCTGAGGAGCACTGTCCTCCTAATTGTATCTCGTTGCTCTGGCAGGTGATGATTAAATCAGTCTGCCAGTGTTTGGACATTGGGTGCATCTCTGTTTGTACTTGCCTTCTGTCTGAAGATGGTTTTAGTCATTGATGCTCCAGCAGGTGCACAGACCCTGAAGCATGCCATTGCTGTTGTATTGCTCCACATCTTGATATTCCCCAAGCCTGATGGTCAGCTTCTACCCTTGCAGTGAAGTCCTCCATGATGAGCTTTTCCTTCTGTGGAGATTTGCAGTTGCTCTGTCCAGGTACTCTGGCCTGTATGTGTCCAGGGCCACTGGGATGTATGCACTGATTTGATTGTGACAAAGTCATCCTCATGATGTGCATGTAGAATTATGACAATTCATTGTGCTCTATAGAGAGTATCCAAACACTTGAGCAGTCAGACTTGATACCTGACACCGGCCTCTTTTTTTTTTTTTAATATGCTCTCATTCCTGTCTAGAAGCAGGTGCAGCCTGCAGAGGCCCTCGTGCCAGTTGAGTTGAGCACCAGTTGTGGGTCCTTTGGCGCAGTGGTTGTGTGCCTACTTCTGAGGCCTAAACTCTGGGTTGATTGTCTCTGATTGGGAGCAGTTATTCATTCAGTTCTGAAGTGGGATGTGGCTGACTCCTGCAGTAGGGACTGCCTCTGATGTGCACACCCTATGCATGTATTTAAACTTTTTAGTAATGCTTCTCCTATCTGGCAGACTTTTGTTTTGTGGAAACTGCAGTAGCAGTTATGAGGTCATTGGAATTTCTGTGGCGTCTTCCAATTGATCGGGGGATTAGCCTAACAATGGACTAATAGGTACTCGTTTCTCCATTTCATCATTTCACACTTCTTGAGGATGTTTTAAAAAAAATAAAAAATAAAAATAAAAAATTCAATAAAGTCTTGAAGCACAAATGATTGAAATAGAATTTGGGTTTGACCGCAGTGTGCAATGGAGAACATTTTCATGCTTTTTTAAACTGTTCTGTAAGTTACAGAAGTGTTGTCCTAGAGAGTAGGTTGTCCTAGAGAATAGGTTTACTCTAACTGTAATGAAAGGCTTTTTTAAACTGTTCCTCTTGATACCTTCATTTCTTTGTATGACTTGCTTGCAAATAGGTATCCCCTTTGCATAGTCTCCTAGTTGTATTTGATTCACTTTTTGAAGTGCGTTTTTGCAGGTGGCTTACACTTTGCATATAGTTTTCCATGTTTGTTTCTAAGTGCGCTGTGATCTTGTGAGAAAACTGAATCTAAAGCAGCTATCAGTTGGTGACCATAAAATCCCTACAGAAGGAGGCCATTTGGCCTAGCAAGTATGCCCCTTGCTCCAATTGAGCATCCTACCGAGGCCCCTGCCCCTATCCCTGTAACCGCACCTAACCTTTTGAGCAATATTATCATGGCCAGTTCACTAACCTGCACATTTTTGAACTGTGGGAGGAAACCAGAGCACCTGGAGGAAACCCACGGAAGCACTGGGAGAATGTGCAAGCTCCACACAAGACAGTCACCTGAATTCGGAATTGAACCCAGCTCCCTGGTGCTGAGGCAGCAGTGCTTAGCCCTATGCCACATGCCGCAAAGGAGGTGTCGACCAGTATCTGTTAAGACATTATGGCAAAGACTGTAGAAGGGGTTTTGGAACACTGTTGATCAGCAACCTGGTCAATCTCAGCTGGAATGATTCAGCAGCTAGTCTTGGTCAGTCGGAAACGGTAATTTATAATGGGGAACAAAAATGGCTGACCAACTAAATGCATACTTTGGTTATGTCTTCGCAAACGAGGACAAAAATAATGTATCCGGAATGTTTGGGAACACTGGGTTTAGTGAGGGAGGAATTGAAGGAAAACAGTATTAGTAGAGAAATAGTGTTGGGGAAATTGATGGGATTGAAGGCTGATAAATCCCCACGGCCCGATGATATACATCCCAGGGTACTTGAAGTAGCCCTAGAAATAGTGGATGTATTGGTCCTTCAAGTTTTTCTATAGACTCTGGAACAGTTCCTACAAATTGGAGGGGAATGTAACCCAACTGTTTAAGAAGAGAGGTAGAGTGAAAATGGAATTATGGACCAGTCAGCCTGACGTCAGTAGTGAGGCTAATTCTAGAATCCATTATCAAAGGTTCTATAGCAGAGCAGTAGGTAGCACAGTGGTTTGCACTGTTGCTTCACAGCGCCAGGGACCCGGGTTCGATTCCTGGCTTGGGTCACTGTCTGTGCATAGCCTGCACTTTCTCCCAGTGTCTGCTAGGGTTTCCTCTGGGTGCTCTGGTTTCCTCTCATGGTTTCCTCCCACAAGTCCTGAAAGACATGCTTGTTGGGTGAATTGGACATTCTGAATACTCCTTCGGAATAAATGAAAATCGCTTATTGTCACAAGTAGGCTTCAAATGAAGTTATTGTGACAAGCCCCTAGTCGCCACATTCCGGCGCCTGTTTGGGGAGGCTGGTACGGGAATTGAACCGAGCTGCTGGCCTGCCTTGGTCTACTTTAAAAGCCAGCTCTTTAGCCCTGTGCAAAACCAGCAACATGCAGTGACCAGGGTATTTTCACAGAAACTCCATTGCAGTGTTAATGTAACACTGTGACAATAATAAAAAAATTTTAAAAAACAGTGGCAGGATTGGGGTCGCCATGGATTGGGAACTCAAGCTTGACAAATTTAGACAATGGGAAATCATGCTTGACAAAACTGGACTTCTTGAGCATGTAATTAGTAGAGTTGATGAGGGGGGAGACTGGATGTGGTTTGTTCAGACTTTCAGAAGGCTTTCAACAAAGACCATAAAATATAGGAGCAGAATTTAGGCCATTCATTCCAAGTCTGCTCTGCCTTCAGTCATGGCTGATATGTTTCTCATTCCCATTCTCCTGCCTTCTCCCCATAACCTTTGATCCCTTATTGATCCCTTTATTAATCAAGTACACCAGATGAGCCCTAGTTGCTGCTACCTACAGGGCTACAGACCTAGAGCTCTAGAAGTTGAAATTGGGCAGAATAGTTCTTTCTTCGAATATAAGAACTAGGAGCAGGAGTAGGCCATTTAGCCCCCTCGAGCCTGCTTCGCCATTCAATGCAATCATGGCTGATCTCATCATGGCCTCATTTCCACCGTCCTGCCTGTTCCCCGTAACCTTTTAACCCATTACGAATTAAACATCTGTAACTCCTTAAATTACTCGCCTATGCTGGCATCCACGGCACTCTGGGGTAGAGAATTCTAGAGATTCACACCCCTTTGGGAGAAGTAGTTTCTCCTCACCTTGGTTTTAAATTTGCTACCCCTTATCCTGAGACTCTGACCTCCTTGTTCTAGAATGCCCTGCAAGAGGAAGCACCAGCTCCATGTCTATCCATACCTTCTTTTCATCTTGCATACCTCAATTTGAGATCTCCTCGTTCCTCTAAATTCAACAGTATAGGCCCACTCTGCTCAATCTTTCTTCATAAGACAAACCCCTCATCTCTGGAATCCATCGAGGGAACCTCCTCTGAATTGCCTCCAATTGCTCAATTTAAGGGCACCAAGATTGGGCACAATACTCCAGGTGTCGTCTCGCAACACTTCTGTCCCTTTTTATACTCCATTCCTTTAGCTATAAACGGCAACATTCCATTTGCTTTCTTTATTACCTGCATGCTAGTTTTCTGTGACTCGTGCAGAAGGACACCCACATCTCTCTGCACTGGAGCACCCCGAAGTCTCCCTCCATTTAGATTTTATCCCTGTTAAACTCTGCCACATTTTGGCCTACTCACCCTAACCTATCCGTTTGTCAGGTTCTTATTTCCTCGTTGCAACTTGCTGCCCCACCTATTTTCATGTCATATCCACATTGGCTGCAGAAAGTCCCACAAGTGTGTAAAATTAAAGCGCATGGGATTGAGGGTAGTGTATTGAGATGCATAGAAAACTGGTTGGCAGACCGGAAACAGTAGGAATAAACTGGTCTTTTTCCAAATGGTAGGCAGTGAGTAGTGGGGTACTGACCTCCGCTTTTCACAGTATATATTAATGATTTAGATATGGGTCTTAGTTTCAGATTTGCAGATAATGGAAAGCTGGGTAGGAAGGTGAGCTGTGAGGAGGATGCAGAGATCATTCAATGTGATTTTGACTTGGACAAGTTGAACCAGTGGCAAATGAATGGCAGATGCAGTATAATAAGTGGAAGGTTATCCACTGGGGTTGCAAAAACAGGGAGGCAGATTATCTGAATGGCCATAAATTGAGAGGGGAATAGCAATGAGACCTGGGTGTCCTCTTGCACTCAGTCATAATCATGTAGGTGCAGCAGATGGCAAAAAGGCATAATGTTATCCTGGCCTTCATAGCCAGAGGATTCGAGTAGAGGAGCAGGGATGTCTTGCTGCAATTATGCAGGGCCTTGGTGAGGCCACACCTGGAATATTGTGCAGTTCTGGTCTCCTTTATCTGAGGAAGGATGTTCTTGCTTTAGAGGGTAACAAAGGTTTACTGGACTGATTTGTGGGATGGCAGGACTGACTTATGAGGAGAGTTTTGAGTCTGTTAGGATTTTATTTACTGGTGTTCAGAAGTAGACTTGAGGGGGGATCTCCTCAAAACCTTTAAAATTCTGACAGGACTAGGCAGGATAGGTGCAAGAAGGATGTTCCAGATGGTGAGGGTGTCCAGACCAGGAGTCAGTCTGAGGATATGGGGTAGACGTTTAGGACCGAGCTGAGGCGAGATTTCTTCATCCAGAGGGTTGAGGCCAAAGCATTGTTTTCAGAAGCAGTTAGATATAGCACTTGGGGCAAAGGGGATCAAAGGATATAGGGGAGGGGGGTGGGGGGGTTGCAAGGAGAGGTAGGATCAGGCTATTGAGTTGGATGATTAGGCATGATAATGAATGGCAGAGCAGACTCAAAGGGCTGAATGGCCTCCTCTGCTCCTATGGCCTGTTTCTTTGCTTTTATTGAATTTACTATGGGCAAGTTGACCAGTTATTGTGGGAGGGTAGCTTGTATGGTGTAAATAATCCCAAAGCCCAGGAGCATTGGGTATTTGAGCCGTCCCATTGGCTGCTAGTGGATCAATAAACACCTTTGCTAATCTTAATATTGAGGAAACCTGAAAAATATTTGTGCTCCACAATGGGAGTCGTTCAGAAAAAAAACACTGGTATCTCAATGTTGCTTTTGCACACTTGCATCAAGTCTGTTACATTCTGTGATTTAATGAAGATGTAATGCTAATGAATGTGTGATGTTCCTTCACCCAGGATTTGATGGCTACAGAGGGATTCCCATACCTGGCAATGGAACATATGGACCTTTTCCAAATAGAGAGTACCCTGGGATACCATATACTCCAAGGGTAAGGATAGCTGTGTGTCATTTTGAAGAATTATAAAATGCCATTCATAATTCTTGGCCCTGCTACTCCCTGAGCGCACCTGTTTTTCACACTAGGACAATCTTATGAATTATGAACAATTTGTTTGTTTATAGCCTGTAAAAGTGCACTATTCTCTTAGTCGCACACAAATAAACACACTCCAGGAAAGTGAGAGCGTGCCGTAGTGTCAGATTTTGGAGTTGTGTGTAAATAAACAATCCAATGAAAAGCTTGCTGCTGGTCGTTCAAATTGTCCACGCACTCTGGGGTTTAAAAACACAAGCAATCCTAATTGGGAAGGGTTGAGGGCTTGCAGTGGTTTCATTTCCTTGCTTAACTAGCTTTGAGGCAGTTTAACGAACAATTTATTTTGAATCTTGTGGCAATTTCGGTTTATGGTGGTTTGATTTGGATGGAAGTTTTTTGGAAAAAATGCAGTCTTTTATTGAGCCAGTCATGGTGTTTAATTGGAACCATCAATGTGACTTCCCCCTCTTTCTCTCTTTCCCTTCCCCCCCCCCCCCCCTCTAAATCTACTCTTTAACCTTCAATATTTAACTAACTCGCTGTTTAAATTCTTTTTGATGTGGAGATGCTGGCGTTGGACTGGGGTGAGCACAGTAAGAAGTCTTACAGCACCAGGTTAAAGTCCAACAGGTTTGTTTCGATGTCACTAGCTTTCGGAGCGCTGCTCCTTCCTCCGGTGAATGAAGAGGTATGTTCCAGAAACATACATATAGACAAATTCAAAGACGCCAGACAATGCTTGGAATGCGAGCATCAGCAGGTGATTAAATCTTTACAGATCCAGAGATGGGGTAACCCCAGGTTAAAGAGGTGTGAATTGTGTCAAGCCAGGACAGTTGGTAGGATTTTGCAGGACAGATGATGGGGGATGAATGTAATGCGCCATGAATCCTAGGTCCCGGTTGAGGCCGCACTCGTGTGTGCGGAACGTGGCTATAAGTTTCTGCTCGGCGATTCAGTGTTGTCGCGCGTCCTGGAGGCCGCTTTGGAGAAAGCTTCATCTCCGGGTAAGTGCTGAAAAAAGGTATTGGAGTAGTTAGATACTTGATGGCAGGGCATTGGTGAGATCGTACCTAGTGTATGGTGTATAGTTTTGGTCAACTTACTAAGGAGGGATGCACTTGCATTGGAAGTATTTCCAAGAAATTTCACTGGGCTGATTCCCTGGGATGAAGAGTTTTGAGGAATTGAATAAGTTGAGCCTACACTCGTGGTGTTTAGAAGAATGAGAGTAGACCTTTTTGAAACATCAGACTGAGGGACCTCGACCAAGTAGGTTCTGAGAGGATGCCACCTTTCATGGGGGTATCTAGATTGAGGTCTTGGATGAAGACAGATGGAGACATTTCTGTGGGTTGTTAATCTTTGGAATTCTACCACAAGATTTGGAGGCTAGGGTCATTGACTATATTCAAAGCTGAGTTAGACCGGCATACAACCTTTTTTTTTTTTTTGATGACCTTGATCTGTCCCGCCCTTATTCCTCATTCTTGGGACAGGCTCCAGTTTGGTTGGTAGTAATGTTGAGTTTATCCTCAATTTGACAAGCTTGGCTTTATTTTCTCTCATCGGCTTTTAAACTTAAAGCATGGATTGCATGATCATGGTGTATCTAGCTCTCCATGGAGTCTGTCTGCCATTTCATGAGATTATGGCTGAATTGTGACCTAACTATACAATCTGCCTTTACTACCTCATCCCTTTAAAATCTTTATAGACAACAAATCTATCAATCGCTGATTATTTTTTTTTTTTTTTACAAATTAACAATTGATCCATTTAAAAGGTCTGGCTTTAATTTTTAGATTCTATTTTGCCTTTAGTAGGGGGAGAAACTGCTCCCATCTGTTCAGTATCTTGAACTTTGATCTAATCGCAATTTAACCATCTGAATTCCAGGGAATGCAACCCTAGTTTAATTTGAACTGAACCCTTGGGAGTTCAGTATCACATTGGTAAATCTCTTCTCAATTTCAATATTTCTTTCTCCAGATGTCAAATTGTTCATCCTGCAACCTAAAATATCATCCATTTGTAAAAATATAGCTCCAATGTCATGCCTAAACGGTCTTAAAATCTCCTGCAGCATATAACCCACGTCCTGTAAAATTTAACAGAGTTTGTTTTTATCCTAACGCACAAATTCCATCCCAGTTACCATTTTTAATGAGACTCTGCAACTGCCATGAATCTAATGTTGTTCAGTGTGGAAACTTAGGAGTGACTACAAGTTGGAAGCACAGTAATGAGGTTCTTGACTTGTGGACTTGATATTGAAGTCCTTTTTACTTTTGGTTAACAACCAATCCTGTCTCTAGTCAAAAATCACTATTTGGGGTTTGCCTTAACAAGTTGTTGCATCAACATGATTCAACTTGGTATAATATCACAAGTCAATGGATTCTGTCCATTTATTTTTCTTTTGGGAGGTAATATATTCATTCCGTGCACTTTTAGTATTTAAAGAATTATGCTCCCCCTCCTTCCCAATAACACTTAAGCAAATGTTACTAATCTGGGAGGCTAAAATGTTTTCTGTTTTTGATATTTTCTTCACAACTCAAACTGAATTCTTGTGGATGTCTTGGTGATATAGGACTGGCCAATTGAAGACTTGTGACGAACTGTCATTTGTGGTTGTTGCAAAAACTGGCAAATGTAGATAATCCGGTATTCCATGCAAACAAATGAGGTGTACAATTGAGACCAAATATTTGATTTAAATTATGTGGGGGATGGAGGGGAGAAAGACTTGTTTCCAGGAAATGATGCATTCTAAAGATTTTACGTCTTGAGCAGTATTGCATCTACAATATTTGATGCAGTGTACATCAGCTATGTAGCAGACCTGACCCCTCCTGACCTGCTTTCAAGATGGTCTGAAAATAATCCTGACTGCTCTAGTTCTACCCATATGGTGATACGTAACTTCGACTGTCCAATCCGAACTCTGACCTAGCCTTAGCTGTGTCTCGCATTTAAAAAAAACTCTCATTGTACCAATTTCTGGGCTTGCTGTCCCTCTCGCTATAGGACCATAGACTCCCTACAGTGCAGAAGGAGGCCATTTGGTTCATCGAGTCTGCACTGACCTTCCGAATGAGCGCACTACCTAGGCCCACTCCACCCACCCTATCCCTGCTAACCACGTTGGATCCTAAAAGGGACAATTTTCGCATGGCCCATCCATCTAATCACAGGAAGAAACCCACGCAGACACTAGGAGAATGTGCAAACTCCACACAGTCTCACTCTCTAGGCTGGATTCGAGCCTGGGTCCCAGGCGGCGAGGCAGCAGTATTAACCACTGTGCCCTCCCTTTTTAAAACCTGCTATTTCAACCAAGCTTTGGTCACATCCATGTGCCCAGTGACCAATTTCTCTACCATTGTTTTACAGAGCCGTGGGCTATTTTAATTACATTCAAGGCATGCTATAAAGGTGATCTGAAGTTGTATCTGATCTGATGTTTTTTGTGTGGATAAATTAATCATAGAATTTACAGTGCAGAAGGAGGCCATTCGGCCCATCGAGTCTGCACCGGCTCTTGGTAAGAGCACCCTACCCAAGGTCAAATGTAGGATGTGGGGCAGAGAAATATTATCTGAATATAACTGATGAGACATTCTCTGGTTCTTCAAATTAACTATATAATCTGGCAGTATTTGGATGCATTGGTTCTCATGTGATGTGATGTGTTTAATTGGGATGATGTCTACCCTTTGCAGGAGTCTGGCTACCAGCAGAACTAC
Organism: Scyliorhinus torazame; assembly: GCF_047496885.1. Classification (NCBI taxonomy): domain Eukaryota; kingdom Metazoa; phylum Chordata; class Chondrichthyes; order Carcharhiniformes; family Scyliorhinidae; genus Scyliorhinus; species Scyliorhinus torazame. Next base: position 55,334,902 of record NC_092725.1, read on the forward strand.
AAGCGTGGTGTAGGAGTTGGACCTCGTGGGACCATGAGAGGAGGTGATTATCTATGTATACTTGAGACCACAAGGTTTCAGAACCACTTTCTTGATCCGCTTATCGATGTCAAAACCCTATTAACAACAAATTTTAAACACTAACCAAAAATTGGTGTAATACTAAATCCCTTCTGAAAAGGACCAAACTGAGTTGTTCACTAGCCTTTACTGGACTCTGCATTCCCTTTCTCTTCACTGCCACCCCACTCTGTATCTTTTGGCCAAATCCTCATCAGGCAGCTACATTGCACCAAAGCACATTGCGCAATGCAAGTCACCCATGGACATTACTGTATGAGCCACGTTGCGAAGTCATGCATGAGATGCAAGTGCCTTTTAGAACGTAAGATGTTCATTACAAACCCTATTAATTCATAGCAATCCTGTTGCATTTTCTTAATCGTAGATGAGGTCAGTCTGGTTTTGTATCTGATTTGCATGTGCCCACAGTCTTGTTTTACACAGCAGCAATGAAACATGTTGACACCGGCTGAACTGGAGGCATAGCTGCATTTTATCGCTTCTGAAGTTTTATTTTCTGGTCAATTAAACACAATTTTTTTGTTTCCAGGCTCCAATTTGACCAGATATTTAAAGCTTCCTAAAATGGCTTTTTAGTGAAATGCCTATATTCCTAGTTGTATAGGTTCTTCCTCTTTCTCCACCCCCCACTCCCCCCCCACCCCCCCCCCCCCCCACTGGAATTAGGAAAACAAATGCTGGATCTCGTAGCATAATCTCTCCATGTGGACATGGCTGTTTGCTTAGTTTGGAAACTATTGGACCATTTTGTTATAATGTTCTGGACAGAATTTGAGTTTAATTACTGTGCCGAGGACACTGGTTTGGTCCCGGATCACTGTCCGTGTGGAGTTTGCACATTCTCCCCGTGTCTGCATGAGTCTCTTCCCCCACAAACTAAAAAGATGTGCAGGGTAGATGGATTGGCCATGCTACATTGTCCCTTAATTGGGGGGAGAAAAAAGTATTGGGCACTTTAAATTTAACACTGATCCTTATTGACTGACATCCCATGAAGTATATTTCTACTGGATAGGAAATGGCTTGGAATGTTTGTACAGAGATTGTGGTGTCGTCTTTCCTTGGCTGTCCCAAGTTTCCTGCTTGGCTGGCAACACGGCTGATCAGTTGAATGTCTAGCCTGAATAACTAGTCAGAGTTGTATTTCCACTATTTACAATCTTCTTTCTGGGAACTAACATTGGTTTGTCTCCTGTAGTCTTTCGCTAATTTGGAAGAATTGCTTTGATTTTGACACTTGGTGTTTGAGATCTTGCAATTGTTCCCACTTGCACTTCAAAACACTGGCCTGTAGATGCCAGCACTTTCCTTTTAAAACTGTGCATTTAAGTGGCACCGATGCTCTGCAGCTGTTTGCTCTCTTGCTTTTTATTGCAGCTTCGACAATGATTCCTGCTCCAGGAGTATGTGTCATTAAGATTTTTCTTTCTGTGCCTCATGTTGAAGTAATATTTGTGCAAATAAATAAGGAATAACAATGGCTGCGTTTAACCTTCTGGGCTCCTCTTGGATAGTCCAGCTTTAGATTTGGTCACTGGCAATCTGCATACTGACCAGTGTCCAGTTTGCCAATTGTTGCCTTGGTGTTTTGCTGTTGCCCTTGCGATTTGAAACAGTCTTGACGTATTGAGCTTCGATCATTGCCAGTGGTGCCAATGTTTTAAGGATAAAGTGTCCAAATTCCTTTGGCTGGCATAATTGTCTTATTGGGACTGGATGGTCGATCCTGCTACCAGTGCAGATGCCCAATGTTCGACCTTTCTACCTGTGTAGATCCATGTGGTGTATTTCAAGGCCAGTGGCTAATACTTGGAGGTTACCCCTCAGCTGCTGCTGAACTAGCGTACCCCCGAAACGGGGGAAAGACCTTGGGCAACCAAGTGCTGTAACCTTGTAGATTTATATTTGGTTTCCACCAAACTACAGGAGGATTCTGACTAATAAAAAACGTTAGGGTTTTAAATGTTACTGCTGTGAAGACTGATGTCCATCCACTATTGCAACTGGGATGCTGGCTGGCTGACTAGTATGATGTATGATTACTCAAAAAATGGAACTACTTAGGTTTTCCTAATCTCCTGGTATATTGAGGTGATGAAGTTTGGACATCTTCATACCTGTACGGGTGTGTCCACTGAAGCAAGACCTAACCTTCTTGTAGAGAGGACTTAGCTGAGCAATCATAAATCCATCTTGCCGGTGCCAGACCAAAGATGTCTTCCCAAAGTCCGTTATTGCATGTGGATTTCATATGCAGCATATAAACTGATGGCCACGGTTACTTTCTGTATGCGTGCATTGAGATGTCCTTGTTAAAATGGAACAGCAGCACATTTACCTCATCTAAAATTTGGACTCTCGCAGAATCCCATTTTAATGGAGTATAGTTACTTTCTCTGCTCCATATTTATGTGAGCGCTTTTTTTTATTTGGAGAGTCAAACTCTTCCTTGAAGAACCAGATGCGAGGTGTTTGGAATCCCCTCTAGCAACATTCCGATGGTATGGGATGATGGATCTGTACCACGGAAATGAATTGAATTTAATATCAATGAGACCCCATCTCTTATTTTTCTCCTCCACTTTATTAAAAAAAAAAAAAAAAAAATCCTTACTGGTGGCGTCACTTTTACACTTGGCATTTGTTCTAAACCTGCAGCTGATGTTGGTGTGATAAAGATTGAATACCCTCAGACCTTTCAGGCTTTGTCCTTCCAGTAGATGATGTGAAGATGGAACCTGCTAAATGAGGCTGATTGTAGGTTCATTTTAGACTCGTGACTGAGCAGACGGTCTTGCCATGAAGACTAAATAAATGCTCACCTTACACACCTCCATTTGAACAAGGAGGTAAATGTACAAATCTCTTAAAAGGCAGAGTAAGAACTTGAATCCTCTAGACTTGATTAGTTGGTCGATTTTGGGTCACCTGTGGTTTAGTTGACTTGGATGAAGGGTGCCTGAACTGATTTTTGAAAGGGAGAACAATGGCAATATTACTTTGATCTGAATTGGATTTTTTTTTTTTAAATGTTGAAAGTGCTTAGCCAGTGGATGCTCATTTGTATTGACCCTTGCTTGAACTCCATACAATGCTGTTTTCTGGAAACCTTTTGAGTTCAGCTAATGAAGCCTTGATTAAACAGCTAAAATTTCATGTTGATTGCTGTCTACATTGAGCAAGAGTGCCTGCATCTCTCTCATTCCCTTTGTTCCTCAAGGGAATTAAAATTTTGATTTTTCAGTTGACACCTGCCTTTTGAACCCAATTCTCTGACTTGGAATTTGCATCCCCTTGTTCACCTTAAAAGTTGTTCATGCTCCATTTTGTCTGAAAAATAACTCTAGATTGAAGTAACAATGTGCTCAAGTAGGAAGAACTTTGTCAATCCAAGTAGGGAATCCCTCTTTTTATAAAAAAAAAAAAAAAAAAAATTGGGATCTTGTCACCAACAGGGAAGTTGTACGTTTGCTGTTCAGAGCATTGTCCAACAATATGTTGGCTGCCCAGCAAAATGTACTTTGCTTTCTTGCTTTTATGTAGAGTTTGGCCCTGTACCATTTTTGTTAACTGCTCCAAGAGATGGAAGTTTTACTGAATAACTTTTCCTTATTTGGAAGAAATAACTGTTCCTCATGTCCTACCTTTATTTTTATTGCCTGTACAAATGTTTATATAAAGCCTCATTCTGCAGATTGACCACATCTGTTTTTTCAGCATGTCCTTTCAACCCCTTGATGTAAATATGAATGTGTCCAATAATGTGGCTTTTTCTAAAATTATCCAACATAAAAGCCAGTAAGAAATAACTGTTTTTTGAGTTCGTAGAATGATTCGGGGAGCAAATCATGAACAAGGGTTTTTTGAAAAATTGTACTTAAATTTACTAGATCATGGGAGAGTTGCTTTTGCTTTGGGAGGTTCTGTGAAAAATGGCTTCTAAACTCTGTAGTTAGCAGTTCTGATTTTGGAAGGGGAGGGTTGTGAGGGTGGAAATTTTTGGGTTGTAATTTTTTAGATCCAAATGTAATATTGCATTGTCAAGCAGAGTGGGAACTTTTTCAACCTTTAGCAGGTCTTAATTACTCAACCGCAGGATGGAGCGATTCATCTCAGATGAGCAGTCCAGAACAAGACAGTGAGCACTTCAACAGTGTGGATTCTGGCCAAGGAGACTCGCGAAGCATTACTCCAGTAGATATGCCAGTGACCAGCCAAGCGCCCACCATCTTGCCAGTACATGTCTACCCTCTCCCTCAGCAGATGAGAGTGGCCTTCTCCACAGCAAGGACCTCTAACTTTACCCCCGGATCTCTGGACCAGCCCATTATCTTTGACCTACTGCTCAATAACCTTGGAGAGACATTTGACTTTCAGCTAGGGCGTTTTACCTGCCCCGTGAACGGTACCTATGTCTTCATCTTTCACATGCTAAAGCTGGCTGTGAATGTGCCGCTCTATGTCAACCTGATGAAGAACGATGAAGTCCTTTGCTCAGCTTATGCCAATGACGGTGCCCCGGATCATGAAACTGCCAGCAACCATGCTGTTCTTCAGCTATTCCAGGGCGATCAGATCTGGCTCCGATTGCACAGAGGTGCCATCTACGGTAGCAGCTGGAAGTACTCTACTTTTTCTGGCTACCTCTTGTATCAGGACTGAAAAACAAACAATGTGCTTTAATAGCTAAAATGCTTTGCACTCTGATCACTGTATCTTTAAGGGTCACTGAAGTGAGTTGCCAGAGATGCCGACATGTTAAATTGTTGCAAGTGGTTGTTTTTTTTTCTTCTGGAGTTTGGGTTTTCACTGACTGGGCACTTTAACCTGTGATGCCTTGCTGGTAGCGCTGGGAATATATTCTGTTACAGAATGTCACGACTTGCACTTGTCAGTCCAAAGACCATTTGTGTGACTGTTCAAAATGGATAGACTCCTTTGACAAGATATCCTGCTATTTACAATGCCTCATGGTGCCTCAATAAAGATATTCTGCACTGTTGGTGGCTGGTGTTTTGAATGACAGTGTAGCTACCAAATCTTGTGCATTTTAAGAATTCTGGAGTTGATAGCTCTGAAGTGACTTTTCGAGAAGTTAGAAACTTCTGAATCAGAATTTTTCCCAGTTTGCATTTGAAGCATCTCCAGATTTTTTCTACCTCCCCTCCTGGTATTTTTTTCTTAACCCTTGCCTTTTCCTGAGAATCAATCTTGTGATAAACTTTCATTACCAATTGAGTATTGAAATTCAGCATGGTTCCTAACCAATGAGGCTCTCCATTGCCATACTGGGTCAAGATTTACTCTGGGTTCCTTATAGAGTGGGTTCACAATTTCATTTTTGATAAAAATATTTTCTCTCCTCTCCACTCCACCCAAGACTCAAATTTTCAGAAACTCTAAACCAAAAACCAAAGATTCTTAACAGTTCATGGTTCAATAATTTTCATTCACCAAATGGGCATTTCTCTAAAGAATACTTTTCCACATGGTATTTTAAATCTTCTACGTTTTTCTTCCAATCTCCTCTTATCATGAACATTGAAGCTAACTGTTGAAATTAGTGATGAGGGTAGTTTTAAAAGTTCAAAATATGAGAAACTCTTGGTTAATAGAGGAGAGGGCTGTTGCCCTGTCCTGCCCCAACCTTTTGCAAAAATGTACTTGGTGCTTTCATGCAATTAACCTTCCTGTTCAGTGCGTGTTCTAAAGGACAACAGTCCGGATTAGGTCACTTGTACGAACAATTGAATGCCAAATTTAATTTGCCTGGAGTGTTTTTAAAATATTTTTGTTTGAATTTTAAAATCGGGATGGCAAATATTACTTTCCCAAGTGCTAGTTGAGGGAGTGAAAATGTTTGGAGGGCAGTTGAATGAAAATGGACAAGAGTCCTTGCCAAAGAGCAACAATTGAAATTGGTTTTAGTAGCTTTCCACCTACAGCTATTCATTGACCTGTTTCAGTCAAGTTTCTTTGCATATTTGCAACTTTAATTTGCTGCATTTCAAACTTATTTTTGTGTGGGGCATTTATCAATTCTACACCAAGTTTAGAATGGCATGCACCATGCTCTGGAACAATTTCCCCACCATGTTAACTCATTGACATTCTTGGTTGGTTGCTCGAGTGTTTGCTTTACTATCTCAAACAGTCCATTTTCCTGTTTGCGTCAGCACTAGCAGCGATAGACTTTCTGTGAAAGATTGAGACTCTAAAACTTTCAGTGGCTGGGTGTGGATGATGATGTGATGGAATCATCTATTTGGGCAGTGCCCCTGGGCATTAGGCTAGTCCTCTTGCAATAATTCTAAGCTTAACAACATTTATTTGTGGTGAACTGCTCCGTGGAGGAGAAACTTCCAAGAATCTGTTGAATGTTAAATAGCGAATGACATCATCAATCTGATCACCACCTACTTTTTTTTTTTCAGTCAAAGTCCACTTCGAACTTTAAAAAAAATCTGTTTTCATAAATCCCAAAGGAGTCTTGTAACTACCAGTTATTTGAATATTGATTACTCCCAACTGCACTTTTGAAGGATTCTTTGACTGTAGTATAGTTGAGCTCTGTTATGCAGGAAAACATCAGGCTCCATCTCTTGTAACAAGCCTCATCCCTGGGTTGGGCCAAGTGAGTGAGTTAAGAGCAGCCACTTGTTCTTGTTTTCAGACATATTTTCTCTTTGGGTAGGGGGAGTGCCCTGCCTCCCATATAAACTTTTTGCCCTATACTAGCACTTGTTGTCTCACCCCTTGACATTTAGGAGGGATGAGACTTGTGTTTTATCCCTCACTAGGCCTTCAGCAGAGTCTCAAATGATACTCGATGAACTAATTCATCAGTTGCTGAAAGCACACTTGGGATTATGGTTGGAGTTGACCAAGGATGTTTGCACTAGGCCATGACAACTTGGGTGTATTTTTTGAAAACCTGAATGGCCATAATAGCTGGTCTTTATGGGCTGGTGCAAGCTTGGCATTCTGGCATGGGTGAGGGAAATAAATGGGCAAGTAACTGAAAATGACCTTGTCAGAAAAATGTAATGTCTAGTGAGGGCTTTAGTGACTTTGGCACATCTGTTTTCCTTATTGCTTCAGGCTTGTTACTGCCCTCAAACATTTCATAGAATCCCTACAATGCAAAAGGAGGCCATTCCGCCCATCGAGCCTGCACTGACCCTCAAAAGAGCACCTTAACCTACGTCCACTTCCCCTACTCTATCCCTGTAACACTTTTGGACACCCTAAGGGGCAATTTTATCATGGCCAATCCACCTAACCGGCCATCTTTTAGACTGTGGAGGAAATGCGCACACACGAGGAGAACATGCAAACGCTTCAGTCGCCCAAGACCAGAATTGAAGCTGGGTCCTTGGTGTTATTCTTGGAGTGGGGGGGGGGGGGGGGGTTCTTTGCATATCTACATATCTAGTTCCAGCTCAACAGTTGGGAATTCTCATGACTTCAGCCTCCAAGAATGACAGGCTCAAAAATTATGCATGGCTGGTTATTTTCTTTTGCGCTTCTGTTTTGTCTGCCCCCTCTACTGTACCTGCATTTAATAAAGAAAGACTCCGGTTCACTAAACACAACAGCGATTAGCGATGGATCGTGTTGAAATGCTGAACAAATGTGGCACTGTTGTCCCCCTCCTTCCTTTCAGCATGTCTGTCCAAATTCCGTAGATAAAAGGTGCCTTCTCCTGCAAGAAATATGTTGACCAAGAAAGACACTTCATTGAAAACCCTCTGTTTTTTTTTTTTTTTTGTAAACCTCTCTGATCCACTTGTGGAAGGGTGTGTCTCAGTTCTGTGAAGTAGGCTTGCAGCTACAATGCCATGGTGATGTGTGTTGGGAGGTGTTCACAAAGAAAGAAAATTGCAGGAAAGCCTAGGAATCCATAACTCCGCAATATTGTTCTGGTTTACAATGTTCGCGTCTCAGCTAATTTTTTATTTTTATAAATTTAGAATACCCAATTAATTTTTTCCAATTAAAGGGCAATTTAGCGTGGCCACTCCACCTACCCTGCACATCTGAGTTGCACACGAGGAGAGTGTGCAAACTCCACACGGACAGTGGGCCGGGATCGAATCTTGGCACCCAGAGGCAGCAGTGCTAATCACTGCGCCACCATGTTGCCCTCGTCTAAGCTAGTTTGAGTGACTGATTGGAATCCAATATTCCAATCTCCACTACAGTTGCGATGCTTTTTAGTGGTGGATTTGATATCAATTTGGGTTTTAGTTGCTTCCTACTTGAGGTGCCTTAGCAGGTGCCTGGGCAAAGCAATTGTGGATTTTACTTTTTTTTTTTGACTATTAAAGGGTGAGCTTGGAGAATTTTGGGTCGGCAGATTTGCCTCAACCACTTGGGACTCGCAGCATTGTGAGGGCACAGACTGAATACAGTTATGTAGAAACACATGGTGACATTCTGTCTTCATACAGCTGCACTACTGCTGTACACTAAGGAACCTGGAACTCTGGGTTTGTTAGCTTGTGTTCCATGATGCAAGCATTAAGCAGACCCCCCCCCCCCACCCTCTCCCAAAATCACCCCCACTGTGTGGACATGCAATTTTTTTTACTTTGCAGTTAAATATGAGCAAGTCTGTTTCTGGTTTCATTAGTGCATGGGTGCAAGGGTATCTCAGTGGTTAGCACTGTTATTTCACAGCACTAGGGTCCCAGGTTCGATTCCCGCCTTGGGTCACTGTCTCTGCGGAGTCTGAACGTTCTCCCTGTGTCTGCGTGCGTTTCCTCCCACTAGTCCTGAAAGATGTGCTGTTAGGTGAATTGGATATTCTGAATTCTCCCCGTGTGGTCCTGAACATGCGCCGTTGTGGCGACTAGGAGCCTTTCACAGTAACGTCATTGCAGTGTTAATGTAAGCCTACTTGTGACAATAATAAAGATGATTATTTCTACCCCTAACATTATTTGATCCCTGTCTAAGCTCATCTGCTGAAACACTCCTTAATCCTTCATTACCCCTCAACATGACTATTCCAACATGCTCCTTGCCACCCCCTCCCCCTCATAAGCATGGGGTCATCCGAAACACTGCAGCCTCTGCTTTAACCCCAAAAAATCTCATTCTCGTTAACCCTTTTGCTCACTGATCTGCTTTAGCTCTTGATCAAGCAGTGACTTGACTTTAAATTTTTCACCCTCTTTGTTTTCAAATCCTGCCGCAGCCTTGCCTCTCCCATCTCTATGAATCCTCTCCCAAGTCCACAACCCTCAGAACTGTGCTCCTGTAAATCTGACCTCTTGAGCATTCCCAACTATTATTCCACCATTGGGGCCCAGGCAGCCCAAGATATAGCCACCAATCTTTTGGAATGCCCTCTGCCTCTTTAGCTCACAATGACACCCTTAAACCCTAGTTCTTGGTCGAGCTTTTCATTATCTGACCTAATATCTCCTTTTGAGTTTGGTGTCAATGTTCCTGGGAAATGCCTTGGAATGTTTTATTACATTAAAGGCTCTATTAAAAACGCACATAATTGCTTAACTTAGAAGGATGGCACAGAAGTCAGCACTACTGCCTCAAAATGCCAGGGACCCCGGATTAATTCCAGCTTTGTGTGACTGGTGGTGTGGAGTTTGCACGTTCTCCCCATGTTTGCGTGGGCTTCCTCTGGTGTCCTCCCACAGTCCAAAGATGTGTAGGTTAGGTGGATTGACCATGCTAAATTGCCCCGACGTGTCCAAATGTTAGGTGGCTTGCAGGGATGAGTAGGCTTGGGTAGGATGCTCCTTCGGAGGGTCAGTGCAGACTTGACTGGCTGAATGGTTGGTCTCCTGTACTGGAGCATTCAGATGAGCAAAGCTGCTTCAGCATTCAAGTCCATTCCTTAGTCTGATAGATGATTTGCTTTGGTGTTCTATCTTTGATCCACTTTATGTGCTGGAGTGTAGTGGACTTGCATGATCACCAAGGATGCGACTTTACTAATGCGCCCCCACCCCCCCCTCCCAATAGTCTGCAGAGCACCAGTGTGTGATTGACCTTCAGGCCCACCTAATCCGCAGAAACCGCATGAGCCTGCTCCTGAATTTCCTGGTTGTGTCAGGTGTAGGGAACTGCATAGATAAACCAACCATTGTTTAAATGCACAGTACAGTGTCTGTCTTGCAATGCATGGATATCATTGCCTTCTGCTGCCGAAGCCTTGAGTTCTGGGTTCTCCACCTAATACCTCCCTTTCTCTCACCCAAGAACTACTAAACAGCTATGTCTGACCAAACGTCTATGTGTACAGTGTGTTTAACAGGCTTGTGAAGAACCTTGACAAGATTTCCAATGCTCGAGGTGCTATATTTAAATGCACTTATTTAATGTGAGATACCAAGTCTGCTGTTGTCCTGGTGATTGATTTTTGGTTTATGAACAGTAGCATCCATTTAAAAAAAAAAACTAAATTTTTATTGGTTAAATATTATCCACAACATTGTGATGAGATCTTTCTTGTGGCCTTAATCTGATTTTTAAGAGGTGAGGTTCAAATTTCTTGGACCCTATTGATTTGAGATGGAGCTATTGTTTGAAATTCATTTTTGGAATTGATCACAGCACTGCCATCTAATGAACTGAAGGCTTGTCATTTTGTAAATAAACACTCTGAACTCTACTTGAGCAGCAAGATTACTTCTCCAGGAAAATGCAGTGAATGGGGGAAAATTATACAATAAAGATTATTTTTCCAGGAATAAGTAGAAGGTCTGTGTATTGCTTTGAAGCAAGGGTGCCCACATAATCTTGTGGAATCCATATATACTGCGCAGTCTTTAGAGCCAAGTGTTCACATTTCTCTTTGTTTATGCATGTCTAGTTGCTGCTGGGTGTAGATCATCTTCTAATCTGGGATATGATCTAGTGATGCATTGACAGCTCAACTGGGTCACTTCTGAAACTTCCTCACATCCACAATTAGAAGGTGACAAAGCCGCAGATAAGGACCAAGTATGTGGCTTGCAGGGTGCAGCTTGACTGTTCCCGTTAGGTGGTTTTTCATAGATAGAATTTACAGTGCAGAAGGAGGCCATTCGGCCCATCGAGTCTGCACCGGCTCTTGGAAAGAGCACCCCACCCAAGGTCCACACCTCTACCCTATCCCCACAACCCAGTAACCCCACCCAACACTAAGGGCAATTTAGCATAGCCAATCCACCTAACCTGCACATCTTCGGACTGTGGGAGGAAACCGGAGCACCCGAAGGAAACCCACGCACACACTGGGAGAATGTACAGACGCCGCACAGACAGTGACCCAAGCCGGGAATCTAACCTGGGACCCTGGAGCTGTGAAGTAATTGTGCTATCCACAATGCTACCGTGCTGCTGTTTTTGCTAAGTGATTGGACAATGAGAGCAATTCTTTTTAAGGTGGACTACTGCTTAAGGGATAGAAGGGAAATAAAATTTTGAGCTTTCCACCTCTTGGACTATTGCATACAGTTTTGGAACAGGAGGTTCACCAGGCTGATTTGAGGATTGTCCTGTGAGGAAAAAAAAGAGGGCCTGAAGAGTGAGATCTCATTGAGGCATGCAAACTTCCTGCAGGGCTTTGCTGCGTTGATGTAGGGGATAACCTCTGACTAAGAGGTGGGCCATTTAGGACTGTGATTGAAGAGGAATTTATTCACTGTGTTGAATCTTTGGAATTCTCTACACAGAGGGCTGTGGAAGCTCAGCCACTTGAGTATGTTCAAGACGATCGATCGATTCCTAGATAGTAAAGAGATGGAATTGTGTGAGGAAATGGTGTTGAGGGAGGAGATCAGGTTCAAGGGGCCAAATAGCCGCCTCCTATTTCCGGTGTTCGTATCTCACCTTGTGAAAAGGGAAAAAACAGCTGAATCGATATTCTCAATAATGGTGAAGCAAATAGAGATGGATGAAAAAAGACTAAATTTAATTTCAATCCGTATAGTTGTACCATTTGTTATGGACGTCTGGTCAGCCCTCCCCAATAACTAAGAGATTGAACCAGACATGTACCTTTTTAGTGGAGTGTATAGTCGATTTGTTCTGGGAGTGATAATATAAGAAATAGGGCTTGGTTATTTTATAAACAAACTTTCTTAAAACAAAAGAAAACAATATTTAAACTCCCATTACATGTAGATTCTTAACCTTTAACACAATCGGTTCCCATTAAACATGACTAAATAACACACTCTCTTTCCATTTACATCGACAGGCAATGTTGATATTTTAGAACCCATTTCGCAAGTCTGTAATCTGGAACAGCTTCCTTCATGACCTCTCTGTTGAACCTCCACAAAACTTTTGCCTCTTTGCCTGTCTCACATTGATTCTCTAGTGCTTTCTAAGCTCTGCCCAGCCCCGAATATCCAGACTGGAGCTTGGGCTGCTTGATTACCCACTCCCGTTTACAAAAGACTAGAGCTATGCCATTCCTATGCAACTACCTTCCATGATGGACAAATGGATCATCAGACTCTGTAATCGGATATGACTGGTCATGCAGGAACGTCCTGAAAGACGATGGATCTCGGGTGAATCACCTTATGCATTCCCTCACGGGTTTCATAAGGCTGAATGGGAACATGTGACTCAGCCAGGTGTGGGTGGAACCCTTTGAGTCCGGACGAACAGCATTTTCCTTCATTCTGTTCAACCCCTAAATTGCCTGCTACATTTTGGACTACATTTCTGGACTCAAGTTCCCAATATCTCTCTATCCTGACACATATGCTAGAAAGCATCAGTAGCCAACCATATTTGATCACCAGTACTATTACTTATGTAGGAATTGAAAATGTTATTTTATTCTAGAATGGGTGACTAAAATGAGCAATGGTGACAAGACTGTGTATCTGTGCCATGCTATGTTACCATTACTACAATTACACAGCAATTCCATGAGCTTGTTCCCTGCCTGGGTTGATGATTTGCAACTACAAAGCTGGAAAAAAAGAAATCTATTGAGAGCTTTCTTCTTGTCTTCAAGCACATCCACATTCAATAACCTGCTCTGAAAACTACTCAGTTTGACAGCTGTGACACATTCCACCACAGCAGCTAGCTGAGACAATCCAGAACATTCAAAAACAGTTTTAAAAAAAAGTCAATTTGCCCCATCACCCACTGTTAATGTTTTAAAAAATGTTCCAGGATCTGTACCCACATCTTCACCAAAAATCGTGTACCAAGTTTTGTTGAAATCCTCCATTAGCTTTTGAGTTCTATTATTTATAAGTAATCGGGTGAAAACGTTTGCCTCGGAAGGTGGGAAGGAGCAGTGCCAATAACACAAAAGAGAAAATAAAAGTGACATTTATTCGAAGCAGCAACACGTCTGATGGGGTGAACTGGTTCTGATGAAAGGTCTTGAAGCCTTAACCCGCTCTCCGCAGCTGCTGCCTGAGCTGCTGAGCCGTCACAGCGTTTTCTGTTTTTATTTAATTTCCATCATCTGTAGTGTTTTGCTTTTTCACAAAGCAGGTGGAATTTGGAGTATGGTGCTGCAATCAATTCAACCTGGTGTCCAGGTTGACTTCCACCATGCGCTGTTGAAAATGTCATATTCCTTTTTGCTTTACAAAATTGGTACACATGAAGCCCTTTAACTGAATAATAGGACTTTCAATTACTCTAACATTGCCACAAGTATTAAGAACAATCGATTTCAACATCTGTGAATTCCTGTTCTTAATTGAAGTCACATGATGAATATTCTGGCACCCCTATCTGGGCCCAATTAGTTTGCTATAAGTGGAAGTCTTTTTATTATAGTCCCCTTCGTGGCCCACCCCAAAGTGTTTTACAGCCAATGCTGTACTTTTGAAATAGAGTCACAGTTGTAATGTAGGAAATGTGGCAGCCAATTTGCACACGCAAACTCCCACCAATGGCACACCGTGCTGTTGGGTTAATTCTTTACCACGTTCTAGCTGTCCCTTATAGTTCAAATCTTGCTTATCCTCTCCTTAAATGTACTCAATATTTCAGCTTTCTCAACTCTCTAGACTAGCCATTCATGAGTCTGGGGGGCCTCCTCATCTCGGTCTTAAATTGGAGACTCCTTATCCTGAAATATTCTCCCTAGTTCTAGATTCCCCCTATTAGGAAAAACATCCTCCCCGATTCTACCCTGCCAAGTCCTTCCGAATGTTGCATCTTCCAATAATAATCATTTTTCTAAAGTTTAGTGCGTATTGGCCCGACCTGCTCAACCTTTCCTTATTAAGCCAACCCCTTTAATCCAGGAATCTACTGACTGAACCTCACCAAAATGCCTGCAATGCAAGTGTACTCCTTAAATAAAGCAGGACTCCAGGTGTGGTCTCACAAAAACCATGTACATTTGGAGCAAGACTTCCCTACTGTTTTGCTCCTCTGCCTTGCAGTGAAGGCTGACACATGTTCAAACTCAAAATACAAAAGCTTGGCAGTCAACTGTTCCCTGACATTCCCCCAGACTATGCCTCTACCAATCACAGTCCACATGCCAACCAATCAGCGTCCACCTCTCCTGCAGTATAAGTTGCTGTTCCCATCAGTATTAGCATGGTAGCAGTGGTTAGCACTGTTGCTTCACAGCGCCAGGGTCCCAGATTCCATTCACGGCTTGGGTCACTGTCTGTGTGGAGTCTGCGTGGGTTTCCTCCCCATGTCTGCATGGGTTTCCTCCGGGTGCTCCGGTTTCCTCCCACAGGTCCCGAAAGACGTGCTTGTTAGGTGAAATGGACATTCTGAATTTTCCCTCAGTGCGCCCGAACAGGCGCTGGAGTGTGGAGACTAGGGGATTTTCACAGTAACTTAATTGCAGTGTTAATATAAGCCTACTTGTGACAATAAAGATTATTATTGGTAGTATTATTGTGAACAGTTCTGATGAGTGCAAGATTAAAAGCTTCGACGGCATATCTATTTTTTTCAGCAATTCTCAAGTTCTATACTACCAAATTACTCTTCACATTATACTCCATCTGGCAATTGTTTGCCCACTCGCTAAACCTATCTACATTCCTTTGACATCTAAAAACACCACGTTGATAAATTTGACACAAAAACATTACATTGTGTAAACTAGTCTCACCACTTTCTGTAAGATTATGTACTGGTTCATTTCCAAATTAACTTGTTGAACAAGGATTAAATTAGTTCCCAAAAACAACAGCGTGCTGACTCCAACATTTACCTGTGGGTGATATTCATCAGGGGTGGTTTCAAAGGTCATGATTTGCTGATCAACTGCAATCAAACTCACTGACCCATGTCTATATATTAGAAACTTGAACTGCGGACTCGAGGCACATTAAAGGAAGCTGGCAGTGTAGCTATTTAAAGGCAGTATTTATATCAAGGTAGAGGTCACCACTGATTTCATCCCACCAGAATTAAACTCATTGTTCTTTATGGAGGGAGGGTAGGAGAAGAGGAGGACAAAAACCCTCCAATGCAGACACTCTCCCCTTGCTGCCCCAAGAAAAGAAAACTGCAGCGATAAAGGTTGTGTGCAGCAGTTACAACAGAAGGCCAGGAAACGGGGGGAATAAAACCCTGCAGGATTTCCCAGGATTATTAGCGATGTGGACCATTAACCCAGCCATCCAGAAAGAGGCTGAGGTCCTCCCGTCCAACTGATCCTTCAATAATTCCCAAAACAGCAACCCACACCAGCCAATTTTGTACATCAGTTAAAAAACATGCAAAGAATTGGACAGTGAGCTACATTGGGGCCTGATGTGCAGCAATCTATTTTGTTCTATAATCAGTTCTACATAGATTATTTTATAAGCTAAACATTTTCCTGCTAGTGTAGTCTGCACAATTATATCACTGGCTAGCTCTGACATGCAAAAGAACTTGGGTGGGGTGGGCCGCGGGCGAAGAGATGAGAATTGTTTTTAAATACAGTGGGTTCTTATGATTTGGAATGCAGGTGGTTGAAAGGGCGGTAGAAGCAGATTCACTTCTGAAGGAAAGCTGGACACACATTTGAAAAGGAGACGTTTGCAGTGCAATGGGGAAAAGAGCCAAGAAGAGGGACAAATTGGATTCCTCTTTCAGGGAGCCTGCACAGTGCGATGGGCTGAATGGTAGCCTCCGGTGCCGCATGATTCTAAGCGACGGAGAAAACAGTTCGATTCAAACTGATGATCTAAGTAACTCGCTCGGTTGGAATGCTGAGTGCTCTGAAACGCGAGCAAAAAACTACAAGGCCAAGGTTTCCCCATGCAGATATGTTTTCATTTCATTGCTCCTGATGTTAGTCTGACAGAAATATTGTCTGCACTATTTTACTTCCCCTCTCATTTCACCCACTTCAAAAAATACAGCACCATATTTGCAACACCGATGGGAAGAATGGAAATTTTGATGTGGCTTCCCTGCCTATTTTCATTTTAGCAGTAGGTGAGAGCATAAATTCTGTCTTGCAGTAAAGGTTTGACCATGAGGTTTAATGAAAATCCGTGGTTTTGATTCTAAATCTCCTGCGTTTTACATGGAATTTCCACTACAGAAACAGGCCTTTCAACCCGACAGGGCAAGGCCAGTGCTCATGCTCCACAGCAGCCCATTCCATTGATTTCATCACACCCTCGTTTAGACTGTGTTGGCCATGGCTCAGTGGGTAGCACTCTCGCCTCTGAGTCACAGGGTCCTGGGTGTAAGTCCCACTCCAGAACTTGAGCACTTGAGTACACATACTATAGGAGAGCCTCCTTTCAGATGAGATGCTAAATAATAATCTTTATTGTCACAAGTAGGCTTACATTAACACTGCAATGAAGTTACTGTGAAAAGCCCCTTGTTGCCACATTCCGGCACCTGTTCGGGTACAGAGGGAAAATTCAGAATGTCCAAATTACCTAACAGCACCTCTTTCGGGACTTGTGGGAGGAAACCGGAGCACCCGGAGGAAACCCATGCAGACACGGGGTGGGCAGACTCTGCACAGGCAGTGACCCAAGCTGGGAATCGAACCTGGGACTCTGGTGTTGTGAAGCAACAGTGCTAACCACTGTGCTACCATGCTGCCCATCTGAGGCTATCCCCAATATTTGTCCCTGAAGCAACATCACCAAAGAAAGATTATCTGGGTGATTATCCCATGCTGGTTGTGAGAGTTCACATCATAGACATGATGAAATTTAAAAAAGGAAACTTTCAAAAAAAAAATCCAATTAAGGGGGGTAATTTAATGTGGCCAATCCACCTACCCTGCACATCTTTGGGTTGTGGGGGTGAGACCCACACAGACACGGGGAGAATGAGCAAACTCCACATGGACAGTGACCTGGTGCCGGGATCGAACCCGGGTCCTTGGTGCCGCGAGGCAGCAGTGCTAACCACTATGCCACCATGCCGCCCTAAATATGTAAACATTTTTAAGGTACAATAACTTTGCTCAGATAAATCATTTTACAAAATTAATATATAAAAAGTAGTCACAAGTTTTCACTTTTTGAACAAAGTTTATCAGACTTTAAAAAAAAGTTTCATTGTAAAATCTCAATCTCAATTTAATTTTTAAAAAGCTGCGAGGTGCCTCAGGTAGTCACAAATTGAGAGGATGCCACCAATGGCCGGAAATACAGGTGCAAAATTCTAAAGTGTAATTAATTTGTCATTCATGGACATTAGCCCAAGTTTGTGCTTGTTCCATACTTGTCATCTGAAGGCGTGAGCCCGTGGGTTGTGGTGTGGGTTTGACCCTGCAAAGTTTGGATTTGTACTGCAGTGAGCTTGTCACACTGTGAAAGTCACAGGGCCTCCAGTGCAGTAGTGGTGTTCAGCAAATGGAGCAACAAAGCACAAAACAAAAATGTGGTTGTTTAAACCAGCCAATGTCCCATGAAGAAAATGTGCATCATTTGCCAAGATGGTGCACAGACAAAAAGTTACTGATGCGTCTGAATCACAGGATGAAACTGCTGTAAACTGCTCAAGGACATCCCAAAGCCTTTTACAACCAATGAAGCACCTTTGAAGACTGGTCACTGATGTAATATGGGAAATGCAGCAGTCAAATTTGTGCTGGGCAAGGCCCCTGTTGGTTGAGGGATAAAAATTGAGCAGGACCTAGGGAAGAGCTTCCCTGCTCCTTTTTGAAATTGTCCCGTGATACCTTTTACATCCACCTGAAAAGGCAGACCAGGCTCGGTTTAGTGTCACATCTGAAAGACCTGCACTTCCGACAGAGCAGCACTTCCTCAGTACTACGCTGGAGTGTCAGGCTAGATTGTGGGCCCAAATCTCTGGAGCGGAACTTTCTGTAGTTAGATTAATTTTGACGATGTGGTCCATCACTGGCACGGTAATGACAGCCAGCCAGAATATTGCAGTAGGACTGTCGCACACGGTACTTCACACTTCCGTTTGATGAATTGTACAAGGTACCCTAAACAGAAAAGCTGAACTTACTGACCTGGGCTCATTTCTCTTCACAGGCCATGGCATCTTACCACAAATGAGGCAGACGCATGAATAAATTACCACCACAATCAAGTTTGCACAGTTTTGCAGTTTACAATACCTAGTCCCCGCAGTCTGATACAATATACAAACAAAAAGCGTCTTGGTATTACGCACACCCATTCTCGTATCATTACAGACTGTATAGAGACACGTCCTTATCCGGGGCTCCCATTACATCTCAGACTTCAGGGAAATTGAACTTCATCTGTTGAAACAGTTTGGGAGCTTGAGAAAAAAGTGTCTTAAGGGCATACGGATCATGCCAGTTGTATTGGGTACAACCATTGCTAAATTGCTCAAGATATATATTGTGAAAATGTTCTGTGTACGAATTGTAAAGACAGCTACACTGTCGATGCCTAGCTTATGTTCAAACACGTACAAATTTTTACTTGAACTATGACGTGAGAAGGGCAACGATGTTATAACTTAAACTGTAGCTCGTGCTGTCTTTCTTGCCCCTGGGGATCGCATTCTATGCTGTTACCTGTTTAATCTGCATTGAACGTGAGTTGTGTAACTTTGCAATATGTAGGGGATGCAGTATCCCCCCAACTGTTGGAACATTTCAGATTTTACATGAAATGCTGGATCACGGTTTTATGGATGTACATTGACTTTGTTTACAGCCATTGTATGTTTAAAAATAAAATATAGTCGCAAAATATGGGGTGCTGTAGCAAAACGAAGCTAAACCAATCCCCCTATCGCATTCTGCTTTGTCACTTTATCTTCTGCCCTACTGAAAAATGAGTGGCCTTTTATAATCCAGGATGTTGTCTTGTGATGAAGTTTAGTTCTACAGCCTCCTCTGTGTAATTATCAGTATGTCGTTTTGGGGAATTTCCTTCCCTTAGTTATTTATTTATTTAAATAAATTGAGAGTACACAATTCTTTAGTTTTTCCAATTAAGGGGTAATTTAGCAAGGCCAATTCACCTACCCTGCACATCTTTTTGGGTTGTGGGAGGGAGACTCCACGCAAACACAGGGCGAATGTAAAAATTCCACGCGGACAGTGACGGGGGGGCGGGGGGTCGGGATCGAGCCCGGGTCCTTGGTGCCGTGAGGCAGCAGTGCTAACCACTCCCTTCTGAAGTCAAACTAGGAAGGGCGAGCTTAGATTTGTAGTTGCTCAGGGTGTGACTTCTTTTCTGGAAATATTCTTAAAATGTTTCTTACAACTGCTGGAAATCAAGCAGGCACCCAAAATAGAAAGCACCGTCTGTTCTAGGAACCATCTGGGCAGAAGAAGGCCATTTAGCCCCTCAAGCCTGTTCTGCCGCGCAAAAAAGATGGTGACTGATCTTTATTTACACCCGCCATGTACTGGAAAATCTGGAGATATATCTAAATGAATGTGATTTTCACTTCTTACTCTTAATACAGATACCTCCACTGGTGGTTGTTGCTTCCTCTGTTGGAATCAGATCCACTATATAATGCTCCCAGCAGCTTTAGCCTGCCAAGTGCTTTCAACTGGTTTGCCTGTAGCTTTATTTTGTTTGATTAAATCTCACGTGAATTAATTATTTTCCCTTAGAATCACAGAATCCCTCCAGTGCAGAAGGAGGGTCACTCGGCCCGTCGAGTCTGCACTGACTCTCCAAAAGAGCACCCTACCCAGGCCCACTTCCCCCGCCCAATCCCCGGAACCAGTCCACCTAACCTGCACATCTTTGGACTTTGGGAGGAAATGGGAGCACCCGGAGGAAACCCACGTAGAATGTGCAAACCGGAATCAAACCCTGGTGCTGTGAGGCACTAACCACTGCACCACTGTGCTGCCCCTTAGCTGTGGCTTTCTCTCCCCACCCGCCCCATCACAAAAAGTCCTTCAGTGTTTCTCAGAATGGCTGAAGCAAAAAAACACGATGAATTACACCAAATCTCTACCACAAATTCATCAGCATAGGCTAATGAGGCTGGTCAAAAGCCCAGCTATCTCCCTCTCATGGAGTTTATGAGGCAGACCCAGGAGGAGAGGAGGTGGTTTCTAGACGAGCTAGAATTTCCCCAGGTGGAGGAAGCAAAGAGACAGGCGGTGGAGGAGCCTCTGGGGCTGAGGGAGGTGCTGGATAGTATCAGGGGTATGAAGTCGGGGAAGGCCTCTGGGCCGGATGGGTACCCGGCAGAATTTTATAAGGAATTTACGGCGGACCTGGCACCACATCTGTTGAGGGCATTTAATGAAGCACTAGAGAAGGGGGAGTTGTTTTTTTTCTTTTTTTTTTAAGAGTACCCAATTCATTTTTTTCCAATTAAGGGGCAATTTAGCGTGGCCAATTCACCTACCCTGTACATCTTTAGGTTGTGGGGGCGAAACGCACGCAAACACGGGGAGAATGTGCAAACTCCACATGGACAGTGACCCAGAGTCGGGATCGAACCTGGGACCTCGGCGCTGTGAGGCAGCAATGCTAACCACTGTGCCACTGTGCTGCCCTTGGACAAGGGGGAGTTGCCAGTGACAATGAAGCAGGCAGTAATCACACTAATCCCCAAAAAAGGGAAGGATCCGGTGGAATGTGGGTCATATAGACCCATTTCACTATTGAACACGAATGTGAAAGTGTTGGCTAAGTTGTTGGCGGGTGGATTGAGGATTGTGTCCCAGGGGTGGTTGCAGAAGATCAAACAGGCTTTGTGAAGGACAGGCAGCTCGCGAGTAATATAAGATGGCTTTTGAATGTGGTGATGAATCCATCGAGAGTTCTGGTACCGGAGTTGGTGGTGTCCATGGACGCGGAGAAATCATTTGATCGGGTGGAGTGGCGGTACTTGTTCGAAGGTTTGGGTTTGGGCTGAGATTTGTGGCATGGGTGCGGTTGCTGTATGTGGCACCAAGAGCGAGGGTGAGGACGAATGATACGACCTCACAAAGCTTTGACTTACACAGGTGTACGAGGCAGGGGTGCCCGCTGTCGCCGCTGCGGTTTGCGCTGGCCATAGAGCCATTGACGATGGCTCTCAGGGGGTCGGCAGAGTGGCAGGGGACAGAGGGAGCATCGGGCATCGCTCTATGCCGATGACCTTTTGCTGTATGTTTTGAATCCGTTGGGAGAGCATGGGACGGATTATGGGCCTGTTGGGGAGGTTTGGAGGGTTCTCGGGATACAAGCTGAATGTAGGGAAAAGCGAGGTATTCCCGGTGAATGAGCTGGCACAGCGGGCTAATTTGGGGGGGATGCCATTTACGGTAGCGAGGGATAGGTTTAGGTACTTTGGGATTCAGGTAACGAGGGAATGGACGGAGCTCCATAAGTGGAACTTGATGAAGCTGGTGGAGGAGGCCAGGGAGGATCTTAAGAGGTGGGATACACTGCACTTAACATTGGTGGGGAGGGTCCAAGTGGTGAAAATGAATATTCTGCCGAGGTTCTTGTTTATCTTTCAGGCTCTACCGATTTTTATACCAAAGGCTTTTTTCCGGAAAGTGGACACAATCATCTCTCGCTTTGTATGGACGGGGAAGGTGCCGAGGGTGGGGAGGACCCTGCTACAGAGGCAACGGGGGGGTTGGCGTGCCAAACTTGCTTCATTATTATTGGGTGCCGAATGTGGAGAAGGTGCGGCGGTGGTGGGAATGAGAAGGGGTAGAGTGGGTTAGGATGGATGAGGAAGCTTGTAAGGGGTCTAGTTTGAGGGCTATGGTGACAGCAGCATTGCCAATGGCTCCGAGTAGGTATTCAGGGAGCCCAGTGGTGCAGTCCATGGTGAAGATATGGAATCAGCTGAAGAGGCATTTTAGGGTGGAAGGGATGTCGGTGCTAACGCCGCTGTGCGAGAATCATAGGTTTGAGCCGGGGGGGATGGATAGTGTGTACAGGAGGTGGAGGGAAGTGGGGCTGGTCAAGGTGAGGGAATTGTATTTGGAGGAAGAGTTCGCCAGTCTGGAGGAGCTAAGGGAGAGGGCAGAGCCGCCGAAGGGTAGTGAGTTCAGGTATCTACAGGTTAGGGACTTTGCACGAAAGGTCTGGAAGGGGTTCCCTAGATTGCCGGGTTACACCCTGCTGGAGCGACTGCTGCTTCCGGATGTGGAAGGGGAGGGAAGAATTGGGGATATATATAAGTGGCTGGGCGAGCAGGGTGGCGAGCGGGTGGTGAAGATCAAGGAGAAATGGGAAGCGGAACTGGGAACGGAGATCAATTGAGGAGTATGGAGTGAGGCACTGCGAAGGGTAAACGGGACCTCCTCTTGTGCAAGGGTGAGCCTGATACAGTTTAAGGTGGTGCACAGGGTGCATATGACCCGGACGAGAATAAGTGGGTTCTTTCAGGGGGTAGCAGATGAGTGTGAGAGGTGTGGGCGGGGGCCAGCAAATCATGCGCACATGTTTTGGGGTTGTGAAAAATTGGGAAGATTCTGGGCAGGAGTGTTCGCGGTCTTAGCCAGGATAATGGAGGAGGGAGTGGACACGGACCCTTTGGTGACGATATTTGGGGTTTCAGAGAAGCCGGAGCTCATGGAGAGGAGGAAGGCCGATGTCTTGGCCTTCGCCTCTCTGATTGCACGGCGACGAATTTTGCTGGAGTGGCGGTCGGCATCGCCACCGGGGGTAGCAGCATGGTTGGGTGACCTGTATGACTTCCTGCGGTTAGAGAAGATAAAGTATGAGTTAAGGGGCTCAGCAGGGGAGTTTGAGAAAAGGTGGGGGATGTTTGAGGAGCTGTTCATCGCAGGGGGGTGGGGGTAATGGGGAGGGGGGGGTGAAAAAGGAGGAAAATCTGCACAAACTGTATAGTTGATTGTTGGCAAGAATGTTTCCAGGGGTGTTTATTTGCTGTAACCTACTTTGATACAAGTTTGAATAAAATGCGTTTTAAAAAAAAAGTAATTTACTGGAGATTTTCATTTTTGTAAGGGGTAGGATGGCGTCATTTCTTTACCATGGAGTTTTTTTGGCACAATGGTGGTGTCTCTACCTCTGGACCAAGAAGCTTCATGTTTTAGTCCAATGCCCGGACGTGTTGGCCGTGGAAAGAGCGTTTGTAACGCGGTTTGACGGGCTGATAATCAGCTCGGGAATCCTTCCACTATTCCCAAAAGGGGGGAAAGTGTGAGTGTGTGTGAAGATTTAAAAAAAATGATGTATCAAATCATGAGAGTATTATGATATTCTGTTACTCTGTAAGGGTCACTTTGACCCTAAATATGGCATTTTATAAATTGATGATCACCTTCCAGCCCATTTTGATCATTGCTCGCAACCTGAAACATTTGATCGTTGATCCAAGCGCTTCGATTGGCCAGTCTTTTTGAATCAATCCATATTGTCAACTAAAGTAATGTGAGAATTATTTGGCTTCATTAGCCTGGATCCACTACCTCCACAAAAAAAAAACCTATTTCACTGAGTGAAAGAAAAATAGATTGCAGCTGGTACTGTTGTTTGGTGCTGCTTAACCAGTTGGCTCACCTGTCTTCACACAATATTCAGAGTGTTGGTGGATAGACTCTATTGCCTTGTGCCATCAACTCACAGCAGGAGATTTCATACACATTGCATTGTAGGATATCTGCAAAACCTTCACACCAAACAACAACTTTGATCTTCCTGCTGCGCAGGGTGACTACATTCAAATCAGCCACACTATGCTTCTCATAGTCTTATCCACTTATTTGGAAATTCAATTACTTCCAGGGAAAACAATATTCATTAAACAGCACAATAGAAGACGTGGTAGCGTGGCCGAGCGGTCTAAGGCGCTGGGTTTAGGCTCCAGTCTCTATGGGCAGCACGGTAGTGTCATAATATACACCAATATATCATGGTGCAGCCACAGACTGATGGACACACAGCAGGACCAATCAACACACACAACACCGCAGCCAATCACCAGTTAGAGCACACTCACTATAAAGACAGAGGGCATCAGTTTTCCCGCTCATTCGGGATGTAGCCTCTCAGAAGGACAGAGCTTACAGCACAGATCTTCACCATGTGCTGAGTGCATAGACTGGTTGGGATAGGCATAGGTCTTTAGTTTAATCTAACATCGTGTTAACCCACAGTGAAAGTATGTTCAACAGTTTCTAGCTTAATAAAATAGTGTTGTTCTATTTTAAGTGTTGGTAGGATGTCTGTGTTCCACGGATCCAAAGCACCCAACACATCATGGTACCAGTAGTTGAGGGATGTTAGAACCTCTTAGACCTACCTGCAAGTGATCTGCCTTCCACCAGCATACAGCCATCCTGCAAAATGGACAGTGTCCGCCCGCTGCCTCCGCTTCGCATCACCGGTAACCTAGGGGCCAACTGGAAGATATTCAAACAACGCTTCCAGCTCTACCTTGAAGCCACAGACCGTGAAGCTGCCTCAGACACCAGGAAGATCGCTCTCTTCCTATCCATGGCCGGGGAACATGCCATCCACATTTTCAATTCTCTCACCTTTGCTGATGGAGAAGATAAATCAAAATTCAAGATGGTCCTCCTTAAGTTTGACAATCACAGCGACATCGAGGTGAATTAAAGTTTCGAGCGCTATGTATTCCAACAGCGTTTGCAGGGTAAGGATGAACCTTTCCAGCTCTTCAAGGTAAAGCAGCTAGCTCACCCTAGCGATTGCCATCGAGACCTGCGTACTACATGAACACTCTATATTCCCACATCCAAGCGGCTGAAACGGCGTGGCAAGGTCCCCACGAGGCAGAACGGGTCCATGCAATCGAGCAACTCCAGGGCCTCAGCCTGGATGAGGGTGGCCATTTTGCACGCTTTTCACGGACTCCCGCGCTTGTGCGCACCGAACGAGGAGACGGCGAAGTCGACGAACGTACTGCGCAGGCATGCACCACGTACGACCGCACCGCGCATGCGAGGTGGTGCAGCGAACGTACTGACGCTACAACGTGTGGCAACTGTGGCTCCGCCCACTTAAAGCGGCAATGTCCTGCCAAATCCCGACGATGCCTGCGATGTGGCAAACTTGGCCACTATGCTGCTTTATGCAGATCAGCTCAGCCTGCCAACTCTCGTCGCTCCAGCCAGCCTCGCAGGAATGTCCGGGCCATTCAACCCACGGTCACTGAGCCCGATTCGGACCTGCTACCTTTGGAAGATATTGTTACAACAGGATGCCGTTTGGGATCATCTCTGCATCAGAAGTGTTCCATAGGATTATGGAACAAATGATGGAAGGTATTGAAGGTGTTCGCGTCTATGTCGATGACATAATCATTTGGTCCACCACCCCGCAGGAGCATATTAGTCGCCTCCAGCGCGTATTCAGTCATATACATGAGCATGGCCTCCGCCTCAACAGGGCCAAATGCTCTTTTGGTCAGACAGAACTTAAGTTCCTCGGGAACCACATCTCCCAATTGGGTGTGTAGCCAGATGCGGACAAGGTAGCTGCCATCACAGCTATGAAAACACCAGAGGACAAGAAGACGGTCCTCCAATTTCTGGGCATGGTCAATTTTTTAAGGGAAATTCATCCCTAACCTCGCCTCTCATACCACGCCTCTCAGGAACCTGGTCAGGAAGATGACAGACTTCCAATGGCTCCCTGCCCATGGCCCCGGTCTTAGCCTTCTTTGATCCAGCAAAGGAGGCCAAAATTTTGACCGATGCCAGTCAATCCAGCATTGGGGCAGTGCTCCTTCAACGTGATGAGGCCTCATCATGGGTCCCCATTGCATATGCGTCACGTGCGATGACCCCCACGGAGCAGCGCAACGCGCAGATAGAAAAGGAGTGCCTGGGCCTTCTGACCGGTGTTGTTAAATTTCACGATTATGTCTACGGACTTCCTCAATTCACCGTCGAGACCGACCATCGCCCGCTGGTCAATATAATACAGAAAGACTTGAAGGACATGACGCCTTGCCTCCAGCGTATTCTTCTCAAGTTCCGGCGATACGACTTCCAGCTGGTATACACACCAGGCAAGGACCTCATCATTGCTGACGCTCTCTCCAGGGCAGTCAACACTCCATGTGACCCAGCGGGATTTGGCTGCCAGGTTGAAGCCCATGTGGCATTCGCGGCCTCCAATCCACCTGCCTCGGATGAACGCCTCATCCAAATTCGCCGCGGGCCGGCGGCTGATCCCTTGCTACAGCGTGTCATGTGCCACCTAACGGACGGGTGGCTCAAGGGCCAATGCCCTCAGTTCTATAATTCAGAGATGATCTGTTGGTAGTAGACGGGGTTCTTCTGAAACTGGACCGCATTGTCATCCTGCATAGTATGCGCCAGCTTGTCCTGGAACAACTACACGAGGGCCACCTTTGCGTGGAAAAGTGCCGCCGATGGGCCCGAGAGGCAGTGTACTGGCCCGGCATTAATGAGGACATAGCCAACACAGTGCTCAACTGCTCCACTTGACAGCGCTTCCAGCCGGCCCAACCACGTGAGACCCTGCAGCCCCATGAGTTGGTCACGTCACCATGGACCAAGGTCGGCATTGACCTGTTCCACACGCTGGATAGAGACTATGTCCTGATCGTGGATTACTTTTCGAATTACCCGGAGGTGATACGGTTGCACGATCTCACCTCGTCTGCAGTCATTCGTGCATGTAAAGAAACCTTTGCTCGACACGGCATCCTGCTCACGGTTATGTCGGACAATGGCCCCTGCTTCGCCAGCCAAGAATGGTCCAACTTTGCCAGGCGGTACAATTTTGCCCATGTGACGTCCAGTCCCCTGTACCCCCAATCCAACGGCAAAGCAGAGAAGGGAGTACATATCGTCAAACGGCTCCTATGCAAGGCTGCCGATGCTGGGTCTGATTTCTACCTTGCCTTGCTGGCCTATCGCTTTGCCCCACTGTCCACTGGCCTGTTGCCAGCCCAATTACTCATGAGTCGCACCCTGAGGACGATGGTGCCGTCCATCCATGTCCCAGACCTCGACCACGTTCCGGTCCTTCGACGGATGCAGCTGTCTCGTGCACAGCACAAGGCGGCTCATGACTCCCGTGCAGCTGATCTCCCTGCTCTGGCTCCAGGTGACAACGTCCGCGTCCATCTTCCGGATGGTGCTGGTCTGCAACCGCTGTTGTCCTTCGGCAGGTGGCCCCATGCTCGTTCCTGGGTCGTCTACCAGATGGCTGTATTCTGCGCCGCAGTCGACGTGCCCTTCGTCTCGTTCCACACTCGCCACGTGATCCTCCAGTGTCGCCTCACCCTCCTGCTGACCCTGCCATGGACTATGCAGAGCTCTCTGTCACTCTGCCTCCCCCTGACATTAACGCAGTCCAGCCAATCCTGAACCGGCGATTCTCGACCCACCCTTGAATCGGTCAACCAGAATTTGTCGCCCACCTCAGAGAGTAAATTTATGAACTTTTCGAATTTATGGACTCTCTGAATTGTTTTGTTGCTTTGTTTGATCGTTTCCCTGGTTTGTATATAGTGTTGATCTCGTTACTCTTGTTGCATACTGCTTCTCTGCACCAGGCACCTTCCCATGTAAATAGCTTAGTTCTCATGTACATAGTCCTGTAAATATGTCTTCGCACCCCACACGTAGTTCGGAACATTATCACCACACATTATTTATTGCCATACATACATTTTTTTATAAATGGGGTGATGTCATAATATACACCATAAGAAGTCTTACAACACCAGGTTAAAGTCCAACAGGTTTGTTTCAAACACTAGCTTTCGGAGCACTGCTCCTTCCTCAGGTAAAGATCTGTAAAGGATCTGTAAAGATTTAATCACCTGCTAATGCTCGCATTCCTAGCATTGTTTGGCATCTTTGAATTTGTCTATATATGTGTTTCTGGAACAGACCTCTTCATTCACCTGAGGAAGGAGCAGCGCTCCGAAAGCTAGTGACATCGAAACAAACCTGTTGGACTTTAACCTGGTGCTGTAAGACTTCGTACTGTGCTCACCCCAGTTCAACGCCGGCATCTCCACATCAGGCCTTCCTCAGGTGAATCAGTACTCAGGAGCAGTGCTCTGAAAGCTAGTGTTTGAAACAAACCTGTTGGACTTTAACCTGGTGTTGTAAGACTTCTTACTGTGCTCACCCCAGTCCAACGCTGGCATCTCCACATCATGTATATCATGGTGCAGACACACACACTGATGGACACACAGCAAGACCAATCAACACACACAACACCGCAGCCAATCACCAGTTAGAGCACACTCACTAGAAAGACAGAGGGCATCAGTTTTCCCGTTCATTCGGGATGCAGCCTCTCAGAAGGACAGAGCTTACAGCTGACAGCACAGATCTTCACCATGTGCTGAGTGCTTAGACTGGTTAGGATAGACATAGTCTTTAGTTTAATCTAACATCGTGTTAACCCACAGTGAAAGTATGTTCAACAGTTTCTAGCTTAATAAAATAGTGTTGTTCTATTTTAGGTGTTGGTAGCCTGTCTGTGTTCCACGGATCCAAAGCACCCAACACATCAGGTAGCATGGTGGTTAGCACAATTGCTTCACAGCTCCAGGGTCCCAGGTTCGATTCCCGGCTGTGCGGAGTCTGCACATTCTCCCTGTGTCTGTGTGGGTTTTCTTCGGGTGCTCCGGTTTCCCCCCACAGTCCAAAGATGTGCAGGTTAGGTGGATTGGTCATGCTAAATTGCCCTTCGTGTTGGGTCGGGTTACTGGGTTATGGGGATAGGGTGGAGGTGTGGGCTTGGGTAGGGTGCTCTTTCAAAGAGCCGGTGCAGACTCGATGGGCCGAGTGGCCTCCTTTTGCACTGTAAATTCTATGATTCTCAAGACTTGCATGTAGGTGGGCGACCTGAGGCCACATGTGGCCCATCTGGGCTCGGAATGTGGCCTGAGACATTTTGTTGACCGTTGCCCAGGCGCAGGAAGCCACTTCCTGCTGATTTCCATCAGCAGTCTTTTTTCCCCACATGACTGATGTGCACCTAAGGCAAGAGCAGGTGAAATGATGTGTGTGCTGACTGTGAGAGCCATGTTCTCCCTTTGCAACTATTTGAAGTTGCTGACAGTTCTGTTAATAAATGAATATTTAAGCATTTTCTATAACTCATTATTAAATATTCGGCGTGCATCAAATGTATTTCATCTTGTTCATCGTGAATGAACAAGCCTGATTTCAATCTTCGGCCCACTGAGATGAAGCAGGAGGTCGTCCATGACTGCCTGACAGGAAGCAGAGTGTAAGGAACTGTGCCTTCCTCAGAGAAACCATATGAAAGCCAACTCTGAGCAGGTGATGGCATCTGCTGTACAGCGACGTCACACGCGTCTTGCTGTACAATGACGCAACAGGCCGAACGCCGTACAGTGACGTCACGTATTCTGCCGTACAGTGACGTCACGTATTCTGCCGTACAGTGACGGCTCAGGTTTGTGGTGACGTCACCAGTGTTGTACAGTGACGTAGCAGGCTCTCCCTCCGGAGCCTCAAATGGCGGCGGCCGGCAGCGTTACCATGGTATCCAAGGCCGGCGTCGGCTGGCGGTGGGGCGCTAGCCGGTTAAATTTAGTGTTTGGCGCCACCTTTGAGTGACGCGCGTCACGCACGGGTGCGGAGGGAGGAAAAACTAAAAAAAAAAGAAACACAATCGCTCACTGGCGTTGTTGCCGGCCCGCCCGCCCCGAATAGATCACGGGCCAAAAACAGAGCAAGCGGAGGAAAATGGACCCTAACCGGATCATACAGGCGCTGAAAGGCACCATCGACCCCAACCAAAGGATCGCGGCCGAGACCGAGCTCAATCAGGTGAGGAGCTGCCTCTCGCTGCCGCTTTTCCGTCTGCGTGGGATTTTGCTCGGTTCCCTGGCTGCGGCCTGGCTACTTGGGAAGGGGTTAGAGAAAGGAGAGGGGAAAGGGAGGGGGGGGGAAATATGGGGAAGGGAGGGGGGGGGAAATATGGGGAAGGGAGGGGGGGGAAATATGGGGAAGGGAGGGGGGGGGAAATATGGGAAAGGGAGGGGGGGGGAAATATGGGAAAGGGAGGGGGGGGGAAATATGGGAAAGGGAGGGGGGGGAAATATGGGAAAGGGGGGGGGGAATATGGGAAAGGGAGGGGGGGGAAATATGGGAAAGGGAGGGGGGGGGAATATGGGGAAGGGGGGGGGGAAATATGGGAAAGGGAGGGGGGGGGAAATATGGGGAGGGGGGGGGGAAATATGGGGAAGGGAGGGGGGGGAAATATGGGGAAGGGAGGGGGGGGAAATATGGGGAAGGGGGGGGGGAAATATGGGGAAGGGAGGGGGGGGGAAATATGGGGAAGGGAGGAGGGGGGGGAAATATGGGGAAGGGAGGGGGGGGGAAATATGGGAAAGGGAGGGGGGGGAAATATGGGAAAGGGAGGGGGGGGAAATATGGGGAAGGGAGGAGGGGGGGGAAATATGGGGAAGGGAGGGGGGGGGAAATATGGGAAAGGGAGGGGGGGGGAAATATGGGAAAGGGAGGGGGGGGGAAATATGGGGAAGGGGGGGGGAAATATGGGGAAGGGGGGGGGAAATATGGGGAAGGGAGGGGGGGGGGAAATATGGGGAAGGGAGGGGGGGGAAATATGGGAAAGGGAGGGGGGGGGAAATATGGGAAAGGGGGGGGGGAAATATGGGAAAGGGAGGGGGGGGGAAATATGGGGAAGGGGGGGGGGAAATATGGGGAAGGGGGGGGGGAAATATGGGGAAGGGAGGAGGGGGAAATATGGGGAAGGGAGGGGGGGGGGGGAAATATGGGGAAGGGAGGGGGGGGGGGAAATATGGGGAAGGGAGGGGGGGGGGAAATATGGGAAAGGGAGGGGGGGGGGAAATATGGGAAAGGGAGGGGGGGGGAAATATGGGGAAGGGAGGGGGGGGGAAATATGGGA
The DNA here is from genome assembly GCF_047496885.1 of Scyliorhinus torazame. NCBI lineage: Eukaryota > Metazoa > Chordata > Chondrichthyes > Carcharhiniformes > Scyliorhinidae > Scyliorhinus > Scyliorhinus torazame. Next base: position 55,366,233 of record NC_092725.1, read on the forward strand.
AAGGGAGGGGGGGGGAAATATGGGGAAGGGAGGGGGGGGGAAATATGGGAAAGGGAGGGGGGGGGAAATATGGGGAAGGGAGGGGGGGGGAAATATGGGGAAGGGAGGGGGGGGGGAAATATGGGGAAGGGAGGGGGGGGGGAAATATGGGGAAGGGAGGGGGGGGGGAAATATGGGGAAGGGAGGGGTGGCAATATGGGGAAGGGAGGGGGGGCAATATGGGGAAGGGAGGGGGGGCAATATGGGGAAGGGAGGGGGGGCAATATGGGGAAGGGAGGGGGGGCAATATGGGGAAGGGAGGGGGGGCAATATGGGGAAGGGAGGGGGGGCAATATGGGGAAGGGAGGGGGGGCAATATGGGGAAGGGAGGGGGGGCAATATGGGGAAGGGAGGGGGGGCAATATGGGGAAGGGAGGGGGGCAATATGGGGAAGGGAGGGGGGGCAATATGGGGAAGGGAGGGGGGGCAATATGGGGAAGGGAGGGGGCAATATGGGGAAGGGAGGGGGGCAATATGGGGAAGGGAGGGGGGCAATATGGGGAAGGGAGGGGGCAATATGGGGAAGGGAGGGGGCAATATGGGGGTCTGAGGGTGACAGGTGTGTGAGGAGGGGGAGCGGAAGGGTGTGAGAGGGTTTATGAGGGGAGGGGTTTGTGAGAGGAGGGGGCTGTGAGGGGGTAGGGGAGGGGGGTTGTGAGGGGGTAGGGGAGGGGGGTTGTGAGGGGGGTAGGGGAGGGGGGTTGTGAGGGGGGTAGGGGAGGGGGGTTGTGAGGGGGTAGGGGAGGGGGATTGTGAGGAGGTAGGGGAGGGGGATTGTGAGGGGGTAGGGGAGGGGGATTGTGAGGGGGTAGGGGAGGGGGATTGTGAGGGGGTAGGGGAGGGGGATTGTGAGGGGGTAGGGGAGGGGATTGTGAGGGGGTAGGGGAGGGGGATTGTGAGGGGGTAGGGGAGGGGGATTGTGAGGGGGTAGGGGAGGGGGATTGTGAGGGGGTAGGGGAGGGGGATTGTGAGGGGGTAGGGGAGGGGGATTGTGAGGGGGTGGGGGAGGGGGACTGAGAGGGTAGGGGAGGGGGACTGTGGGGCAGGGGGACTGTGGGGCAGGGGGACTGTGTGGGGTGAGGGGGACTGTGTGGGGGACTGTGTGGGGGACTGTGTGGGGGACTGTGTGGGGGACTGTGTGGGGGACTGTGTGGGGGACTGTGTGGGGGACTGTGTGGGGGACTGTGGGGGGGACTGTGTGGGGTGCGGGGGACTGTGTGGGATGCGGGGGATTGCGAGGGGGTAAGGGAGGGGGAGGGGTTGTGAGGGTATAGAGGAGGAGGATTGTGAGGGGAAGGGGGATGTGTGACGGGGTAGGGGAGGGGGATTGTGAGGGGGATTGTGAGGGGGAAGGGGAGGGAGATTGTGAGGGGATTGTGAGGGGGTAGGGGAGGGGGATTGTGAGGGGGTAGGGGAGGGGGATTGTGAGGGGGTAGGGGAGGGGGGTTGTGAGGGGGATGTGTGACAGGGTAGGGGAGGTGCCGTGTGAGGGGGTAGGGGAGGTGCCGTGTGAGGGGGTAGGGGAGGTGCCGTGTGAGGGGGTAGGGGAGGTGCCGTGTGAGGGGGTAGGGGAGGTGCCGTGTGAGGGGGTAGGGGAGGTGCCGTGTGAGGGGGTAGGGGAGGTGGCGTGTGAGGGGGTAGGGGAGGTGGCGTGTGAGGGGGTAGGGGAGGTGGCGTGTGAGGGGGTAGGGGAGGTGGCGTGTGAGGGGGTAGGGAAGGGTGCGTGTGAGGGGGTAGGGAAGGGTGCGTGTGAGTGGGTAGGGAAGGGTGCGTGTGAGGGGGTAGGGAAGGGTGCGTGTGAGGGGGTAGGGAAGGGGGCGTGTGAGGGGGTAGGGAAGGGGGCGTGTGAGGGGGTAGGGAAGGGGGCGTGTGAGGGGGTAGGGAAGGGGGCGTGTGAGGGGGTAGGGAAGGGGGCGTGTGAGGGGGTAGGGAAGGGGGCGTGTGAGGGGGTAGGGAAGGGGGCGTGTGAGGGGGTAGGGAAGGGGGCGTGTGAGGGGGTAGGGAAGGGGGCGTGTGAGGGGGTAGGGAAGGGGGCGTGTGAGGGGGTAGGGAAGGGGGCGTGTGAGGGGGTAGGGAAGGGGGCGTGTGAGGGGGTAGGGAAGGGGGCGTGTGAGGGGGTAGGGAAGGGGGCGTGTGAGGGGGTAGGGAAGGGGGCGTGTGAGGGGGTAGGGAAGGGGGCGTGTGAGGGGGTAGGGAAGGGGGCGTGAGAGGGGGTAGGGAAGGGGGCGTGTGAGGGGGTAGGGAAGGGGGCGTGTGAGGGGGTAGGGAAGGGGGCGTGTGAGGGGGTAGGGAAGGGGGCGTGTGAGGGGGTAGGGAAGGGGGCGTGTGAGGGGGTAGGGAAGGGGGCGTGTGAGGGGGTAGGGAAGGGGGCGTGTGAGGGGGTAGGGAAGGGGGCGTGTGAGGGGGTAGGGAAGGGGGCGTGTGAGGGCGTAGGGAAGGGGGCGTGTGAGGGTGTAGGGAAGGGGGCGTGTGGGGGCGTAGGGAAGGGGGCGTGTGGGGGCGTAGGGAAGGGAGCGTGTGGGGGCGTAGGGAAGGGGGCGTGTTAGGATCTAGCGAAGAGGACGTGTGGGGGCGTAGGGAAGGGGCCGTGTGAGGGGAGGGGGTTTGTGAGGGCGTAGGGGAGGGGCGATGTTGTGAGGGCGTGGGGAGGGGGTGTTGTGAGGGCGTAGGGGAGGGGGTGTTGTGAGGGTGTAGGGGAGGGGGTGTTGTGAGGGCGTAGGGGAGGGGGTGTTGTGAGGGTGTAGGGGAGGGGGTGTTAGGGTGTAGGGGAGGGGGGTGTTGTGAGGGCGTAGGGGAGGGGGGTGTTGTGAGGGCGTAGGGGAGGGGGGTGTTGTGAGGGCGTAGGGGAGGGGGGTGTTGTGAGGGCGTAGGGGAGGGGGGTGTTGTGAGTGTGTAGGGGAGGGGTGGTTGTGAGGGCGTAGAGGGGTGTGAGGGAGTTGCAAAGGGGGGTAAGGGAGGGCGGGATGTGAGTAGGCAGGTGAGGTGGAGTGTTTTGGGGGCTAGGGGAGGAGGAGCTTGAGGGGGGCATAGCGCAGGGGGAGTGCGTGGGTGGTGGGTGATAGGGGAGAGGATGTAGGGAGGGTGGTGTGTGTGAGGGCCTGCGAGTGTGAGGATTTGGGGTAGGGGAGGGGTATGTAAGACAGAGAGGTCCTTGATTAATAAGGGGTTCAGGGGTTACGGGGAGCAGGCAGGAGAATGGGGATGAGAAAAATATCAGTCATGATTGAATGGCGGAGGGCGGCGTGTGGCGCAGTGGTTAGCATTGCTGCCTATGGCGCTGAGGATCCGGGTTCGAATCCTGGCCCTGGGTCACTGTCCGTGTGGAGTTTGCACAATTTCCCCATGTCTGCGTGGAAAATGATGTGCAGGGTAGGTGGATTGGCCATGCTAAATTGCCCCTTAATTGGAAAAAAAATAGTTGAGTACTATTAAAAAAAATGATTGAACCGAGTGGCCTAGTTCTGCTCCTATGGCTTATGGTCTAATGGAGGGGGGGTGAGGGGAGGGGGGTGGGGGTGTCTGAGAGGGGTTGAGTTGAGGGGTGTCTGAGAGGGGTTGAGTTGAGGGGTGTCTAAGGGGGTGTAAGGGCAGAAGTAGGGGAAGTGGATAGGTGGGGTGGTGTAAGGGGGGCTGAGAATTGTGGTGGGGGGATGTGAGGGGGTGGGGGGGGAAAGGGGTGTAAGAGAGAGAGGGTCCCGGGCGGGGGTGGGAGCTCGAGAGCGAGAGAGAGAGAGAGAGGGGCCAGAGGCTGTGAGGGAGGATATATTAGTGGCAGGAGAGAGAACGTTCACTCAGTTGATACCTGGGATGAGACGATTGTCCTATGACGAGCGGCCAAGTAAATTGTGCCTTCTCTGGGGTTTAGAAGAATGAGAGGTGATTGAATTAAATTCTGAATGGAATTGATAGGTTCGACACTGGCGGTTCCGCTGATTGCCAAATCTAGAAATGGCGCAAACTCAGGGCAAAGGACCATCATTTTGGGCTGTGCTGAGGAATTTTGTGACTCAAAGGGAAGCGTGTGTAGATAGTCTGGGTCACATTGACATCAAAAAGGAGGAGTATTGGACATCTTGAAAAACATTAAGTCTCCAGGGCCTGATGGGATCTACCCCAGAATACTGAGGGAGGAAATGGCTGGGGCCTTGACAGCCCCACTGGCTACAGGTGAGGTCCCAGAGGACTGGCGAATAGCCAATGCAGTTCCTTTGTTTAAGAAGGGTAGCAAAGATAATCAGGAAATTACAGGCTGGTGAGCCTTAGGTCAGTGATAGGGAAATTATTGGCGAGGATTTACTCCCATTTGGAAGTAAATGGACATATTTTCGAGAGGCATGGGTTTGTGAAGGGCAGGTTGTGTGCGAGTGCGTGCGGGTGTGAGGGGTTTGGGGTAGGGGAGGGGTATGTAAGACAGAGAGGTCCTTGATTAATAAGGGGATCAGGGGTTACGAGGAGCAGGCAGGAGAATGGGGATGAGAAAAATATCAGTCATGATTGAATGGCGGCGTGTGGCGCAGTGGTTAGCATTGCTGCCTACGGCGCTGAGGATCCGGGTTCGGATCCTGGCACTAGGTCACTGTCCTTGTGGAGTTTGCACATTCTCCCCATGTCTGCGTGGAGAATGATGTGCACGGTAGGTAGGTGGATTGGCCATGCTAAATTGCCCCTTAATTGGAAAAAATAATAATTGAGTATTCTAAATTTAGGGGAAAAAATGATTGAATGGCAGAGCAAACTCGATGGGCCGAGTGACCTAGTTCTGCTCCTATAGCTCTCACTAAGTTGATTGAGTTTCTCGAGGAAGTGACAAAGATGATTGATGAAGGTAGGGCAGTGGATGTTGTCTACATAGACTTCAGTAAGGCCTTTGACAAGGTCCGTCATGGAGGACTGGTAGGAAAGGTGAAGTTACACGGGATCAGAGGTGAGCTAGTAAGATGGATACAGAACTGGTTCTGTCATAGAAGACAGAGGGTAGCATTAGAAGGGTGATTTTCTGAATGTGGTGTTCCGCGGAGATCAGTGCTTTGATTTGGAGGAAAATGTAACTGGCCTGATTAGTAAGTTTGCGGAAGACACAAAATTGGTGGAATTGCGGATACGGATGAGGCCCATCAGAGGATACAGCAGGATATAGATCTGTTGGAGACTTGGACGGAGAGATGGCAGACGGAGTTTAATCCGGGCAAATTGGCAAGTCATGTTGCAGCTGTATAGAACCTTAGTTAGGTCACACTTGGAGTATAGTGTTCAATTCTGGTCACCACACTGCCAGAAGGATGTGGAGGCTTTAGAGAGGGTGCAGAAGAGATTTACCAGGATGTTGCCTGGTATGGAGGGCATTAGCTATGGGGAGAGGTTGGCTAAACTCGGTTTGATCTCACTGGAACGACGGAGGTTGAGGGGCAACCTGATAGAAGTCCACAAAATTATAAGGGGCATTGACAGAGTGGACAGTCAGAAGCTTTTTCCCCAGGGTGGAAGAGTAAATTACTAGGGTACATAGGTTTAAGATGCGAGGGGCTAAGTTTAGAGCCGCAGGAGGTGGTGGAAGCAGGTACGATAATGACGTTTAAGGGATGTCTTGACAATACATGAATAGGATCTGAGTAGAGGGCAGCACGGTAGCACCGTGGTTAGCACAGTTTCTCACAGTCCCAGGTTTGATTCCCGGCCTGGATCACTGTCTGTGCGGAGTCTGCACGTTCTCCCCGTGTGTGCGTGGGTTTTCTCCGGGTGCTCCGGTTTCCTCCCACAGTCCAAAGATGTGCAGGTTAGGCAGATTGGCCATTCCAAATTGCCCTTGGTGTCCAAAAGGTTAGGTGGGGTTATTGGGTTACGGGGATAGGGTGGAGATGTGGGCATAGGTAGGGTGCTCTTTCCAAGGGCCGGTGCAGACTCGATGGGCCGAATGGCCTTCTGCACTGTAAATTCTATGATATCTGCCTCACTGAAAACCCTGGAAGTGTAGAAGGTTTTAGGTGAGACGGGCAGCATGCAGGCTTGGAGGGCCGAAGGGCCTGTTCCTGTGCTGTACTTTCCTTTGTTTGTAAATCTTTGCAATTGTTTCCCCCAGATGTTTTTGCCCCATCATTGAATGTATTCTAGGCTGTGATAGATAGATTTTTTGACCTCTGAGGGAATTGAGGGTTATGAGGAGTGGGTGATAAAGTCTTGAGGCTGTCGGATCTTCTCATCTTGTTTTTCCTGTTCTTATTGGTTATGGAGTTACACCACTGGGCACATTATTCATTAGGTCCTGGATGTCCCATTGACATTGCAATGTGATTATCAATTTGCATTACCAGCTATTTGTGGCACAGAGTGCAGTCTTTTAAAGAAACCATGGCTTGTGGTCTGGGTTTGAAGACTGCGTTTGAACTCTCAGTTGTTAAAAATGTGTATATTATTGTTAGAAAGATTAAACAATCAGGATATCTGAGTAAAAGTAGTAAATGCAGGAAAAACTCAGCAAGTCTGGCAGTATCTGTGGGGAGAGTTAACGTTATGACTCTTCAGAGCTTTTGAGTATCCACTTTCTGCACCAAGGGATTTTACTTATCACCACATCACACACCCGTTTCCCATTCAATTTGAGATTGTTCTCAGAATTTAAGTGACCTTTTACCTCTGTATTCAATCTCACTATATCTACTAACACAAAGATTTTTAATTCTAATTTTCGTATTAAACTGTTTAATCTGTTTGAGTAAATTGTTTTACATATATTTTGAAAGCAATTCAAGCTCATCTACTTAGGAAAGTCAACATATATACATTTTTGCGGTCTACAAAAATTTGCAATCATCAATGGGCAGCACAGTGGTTAGGACTGCTGCCTCACAGTGCCAGGGCCCCGGGTTCGATTCCAACCTCGGGTGACTTTTTGCACTTTCTCCCCATGTCTGCGAGGGTTTCCTCGGGTGCTCCGGTTTCCTCCCTAAGATATGCAGGTTAGGTGGATTGGCTGTGCTAAGTTTTGTCTCTAATTGTTTCTAAAAGCTTTATTTTCACCATTTATTTATTCAGATAAATTATAGATGTATTGAACGGGTGATCTCTTGTAGAAGAAAGTAATTTCAAGTCATAAAATTCAATGTAATGGGTTTAATTTAACTTCTCATTGCATCCAAAATGCTACATCTCAGCATTAACTTGCATTCATGTAACACATTGACGGTGTAATATCTGTTGTAATGAAGGGATATGTGCCAGCCATCTTGTGTGCAGCATAATGCCTCAAAGAGCAGTGAGATAAATGTCCACACTCCACTCCTCCAAGAATTCAGCCTTTCTCCAACTCTGGCCCCTTGTGCATCACCATCTTCCTTCATCCCACCATTGGTGACTGTACACCTGTCTGACCCTAAGCTCTGGAATTCCCTCTCCACCTCTCTTACCTGTTCAGGTCCCCTTTTAAAATCTCATATGCAAAACTTTCAGCCCACCTTCTGATGCCCACTTCTTTAGCTCAATGCCATATTTACCTGATTATGATTCTGAAGTACCTTGGGAATTGTTCCTACTTTAAAGGTGTGATGCAAGTTATTGCCTCATCCAAAAGTTGGAAGCTCCTGACCGTGCAGCATTCCATCAGTATTGTCTACCTAGATTGGTGTGTTCAGGTCTGTGGTTCGGACCCATGCCCTTTTAACTCTGGAGGCAAGATTGCTACCTTAGAACAAAGTTGCCTCTTGCTCTTGTCTGCTGTCCTGGCTGGATACTGCATAGAGTTGGATGTTTTCCTTGTATAGAATGTGAAAGGCCACTGCAGGTCACCCTTTTACCTCTGCAAATGCTCTTTTACAGACCATTACTGTAGGCTTGCAAACAATGCACGTACTTGTGCAGTCTTGGGATCTCAGTACAACATAATTGAGGGTGCGTGAAACGTTTGTATTATGCCACTTGAAGAAAAGTGCCTGACAGTCCAATTATTGGTTTTGTCACTATGATCGTGTCTAGAAAGCGCGATTTGAGCTGCGTTGGACCAACACTGTGGATATATGTAGCAATCTTCGGTGCTCTGTGGAAAGAAGGAAATGAATGTTGAATGAAAGAGGGAGATCAGTTAGAACGGAGGTAAGTGACAAGGTCAAACCAACTAAATTCTCAATATAGCTTTTGGAATTTGGAATGGAGGAACTGAGGAGGAGGAAATTACACAGGCCAGTGCAAATTAGCTGAAAGAATAAAAGGGATGGGCAATGAAAAGATGGATTGAAAGAAGTGAAGGGTGTGAGCTGAAGGAGATCACTGAAGTAGGATAGAGTGGTAGTGGAGACAAGAATTTGAAGTTTATCCTGAGGAGGATGAGAGGTCTGTGTAGCCTGGAGAGATTCAGAGTGATGGCAGTCTGGGGATTTCTGAATAAAGCAGGATGCTGTGCGGGAGAGGCTTCAAGAAGTAGCACTCTGGCATAGTAAAGGCACAGAGTAGATGATCAGCAATGGTGGGGTGGAGGCAGCTGACATTGTGAAGGTGAAAGAAGATGGTTCTAGCAATGGACAGATTTTGGTAAGAAAACTTGGTTCAGGGTCAAGTTATACGCCAAGCTATTTGCATCACCTTGGATAGTAATAGCTGTTAATGATGCAGGTTGCCAGGTATGCAAGGAGATATTTTCAGATTTGTCTGCATTAAGCTGGAAATGTATCATTCATCACTGGTGTTGGCTGAAATTTTCTGGCCCACCCCGCCGGCGAGATCTTCTGGCCCCGCCGATGGTGACCCCCCACCTGGGCAGCGTGTTCGCCAGTGATGGAGGGTGTGGGGCGTGCAAAACCCCATAGATATCAGCGGGGCCAGTGGTGGGCCCCCTCCGCCACCTGGGGGGCATCGGCAATTATATGGGACCTGATCTTGTTTCCAGGTGATAGCTAGTGCATGCAAAGTATTCACAGCACAGAATCAGACCTTTCCGCCCAGCAGCTCCATGTTGATGTTTATGCTCCACATAAGGCTCCTTCCACCATTCCTCCAATCCCATCACAATATCCTCCTGGATTGGATTGGATTTGTTTATTGTCACGTGTACCAAGGTACAGTGAAAAGTATTTTTCTGTGAGCAGCTCAACAGATCATTAAGTACATGAGAAGAAAAGGGAATAAAAGAAAATACATAATAGGGCATCACAACATATACAATGTAACTACATAAGCACTGGCATCGGATGAAGCATACAGGGTGTAGTCTTAATGAAGTCAGTCCATAAGAGGGTCATTTAGGAGTCTGGTAACAGTGGGGAAGAAGCTGTTTTTGAGTCTGTTTGTGCGTGTTCTCAGACTTCTGTACATCCTGCCCGAAGGAAGAAGTTGGAAGAGTGAGTAAGCCAGGTGGGAGGGATCTTTGATTATACTGCCCGCTTTCCCCAGGCAGCGGGAGGTGTAGATGGAGTCAATGGATGGGAGGCAGGTTCGTGTGATGGACTGGGTGGTGTTCACGACTCTCTGAAGTTTCTTGAGGTCCTGGGCCGAGCAGTTGCCATACCAGGCTGTGATGCAGCCCGATAGGATGCTTTCTATGGTGCATCTGTAAAAGTTGGTAAGAGTCAATGTGGACATACCGAATTTTCTTAGTTTCCTGAGGAAGTATAGGCGCTGTTGTGCTTTCTTGGTGGTAGCGTCGACGTGGGTGGACCAGGACAGATTTTTGGAGATGTGCACCCCTAGGAATTTGAAACTGCTAACCATCTCCACCTCGGCCCCGTTGATGTTGACAGGGGTGTGTACAGTACTTTGCTTCCTGAAGTCAATTACCAGCTCTTTAGTTTTGCTGGCATTGAGGGAGAGATTGTTGTCGCTACACCACTCCACTAGGTTCTCTATCTCCCTCCTGTATTCGGACTCATCGTTATTCGCGATCCGGTCCACTATGGTCGTATCGTCAGCAAACTTGTAGATGGAGTTGGAACCAAGTTTTGCCACGCAGTCGTGTGTGTACAGGGAGTAGAGTAGGGGGCTCCTCCTTTCTCTGTCATATATTTATCTAACTTCCCCTGGAACACATCTATTCATCTCAACCACTCCTGTGACAGTGAATTACACATTCTAACCACACCCTGGATAAAGACATTTCTCCTGAAATCTTTTTAGTGGCTGGTCTTATGTTTATGACCCGGCTCTGATCTTGCCTGCAATCGCAAACATATTTTCTACGTCTACCCTTTTCATAATCTTAAAGACCTCTTTAAGGTCACTCCCTCAGTCTTCTCTTTTCTGGGAAAAAGAATCTCAGCCTGCTTAGACTTTCCAGATAAGTATACTAACCTCTCCATTCTGAAATGATTTTTGCATAATAGGGAATAGATTCTTAAGAGTACTGTTGAAGAATTCAGGCTGAAACTTGACAAAGAAATCAACAGTGAGACTCGTGAACTTTAAAGCATCTGAAAGATTTATTAAGTGTAAAACTTAAAATACATGGCAATAATTTACAAGCTAGGACTCATCAAATAGTAGTCGTCTCTTGCTTGTGATTCTCGTCACGTGGTCCCGTCTTGGTTGTAAGTTTTGTCTTTCACACCAGTGTGAGGTTGTCATTTGTGATGGTTACCTTCTCTGATGACTTAGCTCACTCCCTTTCTATGGTGCCTGGGTCTACTAGGTGTCATGTTATTTGTACTTGGAAGTGGATTAAGTTTGTTCTGGCTCCTTCCAAGGCTGATGTGATTTACACTTACTAACAGTTGCAGATCTGTTCAAACTGGTTCAATTTGACCTTGCAGTTACATGAGTGGTTCTTCCAAGCCAGCATGAGCAACTTCAAGTAAATACAATTTTCAGTCCACCCAACATTTAAAATCAAATATTTACATGAATTTCTCACAGTACTGGTGGTGACAATGCAGACAAAGGAAGAGATATTGCAGGAGAGCATGTAGCATCCTCACAAGGTCAGGTATGGAACCAGAAGAGAAGAGCATCAGAAAGGTACACAGAATTGGTGGAGAATAGGATGACCAGTAGAGTCGAAGGCAATGGACATAGTTACAGAAGATGTGATTTATTATTTTGACTAGAGCAATATCTGTGCTGTGGTGCAGGGGTGGAGACCGAAACCATTTGAGAGGCAACAATAAAATTTAGAACTTGCAATATGAGGAGTAAGATTTGAATGGAAATTAGTGACCGTCAGTAGTTTGAAGTTGTTTTTTTTGAAGGGGTGGTTTGATGGGAGTTATTTCAAGGTAGGCACAATACTGGATATTTTGCTTTTGATACTCCTGTGAAGCACCTTGGGATTTTTTATTAAAGGAGTTATGTGAATATCAGTTTTGTTATAATTGGACAGACTAAGGGCCGTGGCAGGACACCAGAGAGTTAGTTTCACATTGTGTTTTGCAAGTACTACCTCTCAGACCAGTACCTGTGGCAAATTGCACTAATATTTTCTGCTCGCTATCTCCAATAGTACCAAAGCTTAAATGCTCAGCTTACTTTTTAGTACAGAAACCCATGGCATTCTGATTGTGCACCGACCGCTGTTGGTAAATTAACGACTAAATTTGGCCCACAAAATAATGGCTCAATTTGGAACAGAGGAATTAGGTGCAGAAGTCGGCGACTCAGCCTACTCCGCCATTGAATCAGATCATGGCTGATCATTTCCTGGTCTCAAATCCACCTTCCCACCTGTTTCCCATATGTCTTTAACCTGCTTTTTAAATCAGAAATCTATCTCTCGCCTTCTTGAAACCATTCAATGACTCAGACTCCACCGCACTATGGGGCCGTGAGTTCCACAAATTCACAAACCTCTGCGAGAAGTAGTTCCTCCTCATCTCAATTCTATATCTACCGTCTCTCAACCTTGATCCATGACCTCTTGTTTTAGATTTCCCCACAAGTGGAAACATTTGGTCTATGTTTACTTTATCAATCCCATTTAGTATATTATATGCCTCGATCAGATCACCTCTCATCCTTCTAAAAGCTGACATTAGAGATGTTTTCTCTCTGTATTGCAGTGGTAAATAACGTGTGACTGTAAAAATAACGCTTCACTGGATGGTATCACAGTGGAATAGGTTTCTCAACGTTTGGCCAGAGGTTGAGTACAACGGCAGTAATTTGCTATTTGAGTTGCACCTTTGGGCTCAGAGGGTTGACCTAGTCAGCTTCCCTATCTGTTTTTGGATTGAAAAAATATTGACCTCTGCTGTTTCACGGGTGACTGCTGACCATCGCAATGAAGAAAGGAAATATTAACAAGCGCCTATAGGACTGAATTTCATGGCTGCAGCAGTGGCCCCATCTACTAGATGAAAATAAGGTGGCAATTTCTGAGACCCCTGACAGGATTAAACCCCAATCAGGCAGTCTGCTGCCTGCCGTTGGGGTTCCTGGGGCTTTCAAGCTGAGGATCTAGCTCTCAGAGCTGCCAGCCAATCAGAGGACTGGCAACTCTTCACCTCAGAAGCACCAGCGGGAGTGGTGGCCATTGCTGGGACTACAGGAGGCCTGAGACCAGGTGCAGGGCTGGAGGTCTGGACTGCAGGTTATTGGGTTGGCCTTACTTGCGCCAGTCAGGCAGACTGGGGAGAGACAAGGGGTGTCAGTTTGCAAGGTGGTGGGGAAGAACTTTCAGAAAGGCCCCCCCCCCCAAACCACCAAGCCTGCTGGTCGTACTTGACCATCCCTGCCCCGACTTAATTGGGTGGGAGAAAGGGGATGCCACTGGTCAGGCGACAGGCTCTCTATCCTCCACCTTTCTGTCCGATGTAAGTGCCCCCCCCCCTCCCCCCACCACCACCACCACGCACACACAAACCCACCCCGAAAGGGCGGGGGGGTTGGTGTGGTGCCTTTCACAATTTCAGGACATAATGTGTACGACACTTGTGCACAGACATGTTTCTCATGGACTTCATTAGGAATTTATATCTGTTCCAGTTTAGAGAATGGAACTGAAAGTTAGCAGCTACAAGGACCTTCATTTACATGAAGATTTTCCAAAGCACTTCACAGGAGCACACTCAGCCAAAAACTAACCCCATGCAAGCACATTAGAACCGGTGACCAAAAGCTTTTCCAAACATACCAAGAGGTATGTTTTGAGAAGCATCTTAAAGGATTAGAGAGAGCTGAGAGACTTTCAGAAAAACCTCAGACACAGTCAGCGGAGGGAATGGATGCCAATGATAGGGTGAATGAATAGCAAGATGGACAAGAGATCAGAACTGGAGGAATGCAGAGTTTTTGATGGGTTGGAGGAAGTAACGTGGGTAGAATGGAGTGAACCCTTGGAGGGATTTAAATGCAACAATGAGAATTTTTAATTTCAAGTCTTAGACCTGTAAGCAAATGAGGCTGGTATCACGCCTACCGAATTACCATTGGCCAGGAAATAACAATACGGAGACCACATCTGGAGCACTGTGTGCAATTTTGTTCTTACTTGAGAAAGGTTAGATAGGCAGAACAGTAAGAAATGAAATTTAACCCTGAAAAGTGTGAGGTAATACATTTTGGGAAGAGAATACACAATGAATGGTAGAACCCTCAGGAGTACAAAGGATCAGAGGACTTTTGCATGTCCATAGACCCCTGAAGACAGCTGGTCAGGTAGATAAGGTGGTTAAGTAGGAACATGGGATACTTGCCTTTATTAGCTGAGGCATAGAATAGAAGTCGGAGATTATGATGGAGCTGTATAAAACACTGGTTAGGTCACAGCTGGAGTACTGTGTGCAGTTCTGGTTGGCACACTATAGGAAGGATGTAATTGCAGTAGAGAGGGTGCAGAGGAGATTCACCAGGATGTTGTCTGGGCTTGGGCGTTTCAGCTATCAAGCGAGATTGTGTAGACTGGGGTCGGAGCAGAAAAAGCTGAGGAGAGACCTGATTGTGGTGTGTAAAATTATGAGGAGTGTAGATAGGGTAGATAAGCAGGAACATTTCCCCTTAGCGGAGGGTCCAATAACCAGGGGGCAGAGACTTGAGGTAAGGCGCAGGAGGTTTAGAGGGGATGTGCGGAGAAGCATTTTCACCCAGAGAGTGGTTGGAATCTGGAACTTTCTAAAAATGTGGTAAAGGCGGGAACCCTCACAACATTTAAGAAGTATTTAGATGAGCACTTGAAATACCATAGCATACAAGGCTATGGGCAAAGTGCTGGAAAATAAGATTAAAGTAGATAGATGCTTGATGGCCAGTGAGGACACAATGGGCAAAAGGGTCACTTTTCATGCTGTAAAAATTCCATGACTGTGGAGTTGAGGTTACAATCAGATCACCATTACTGAATGGTGAAGCAGGCTTGAGGGGCTAAATGGCCGTCTCCTAATTCGTATGTATCCCAAAGTGCTTCACAAGCAATGAAATACTTTAGAGGTCTTGTCGATGCTGAATTGTAGGAAGCAATGAAATGTGTGGTGTCCTGACTTAATATCTATTTTGGATGAAACAAAATTGCAACTGAATACAAAAATGGGCTTTCTTGTAGCCCTTCTGATTAATAGTGTTTTGCTGCTGAGTATTCGGGTGCCATCATTTTTTGTTTGATTAATGTCATTGTTGGGAAATTGTTGCCAGCCTTAATTGGTTCCTCAGGCATCTCTTGCTCAAGTACTGGCTGTACCTCAGTGCACACACATACAAGTCCTTATAACTCTGCACTTTGAACAAAATTAGAGAGCTTGAATTAAGTACTGATGACTACTTATCTTTTGCTGAGTATTCTGTGTTCTAATGGGTGATGGAAATTTTCAGTTATAGGCCTAAACCACACATAGGCTGTTTAAGGCGATGGGGTGGAGGGTCAGAGTGGAACTAGACCTTGTTTTCTTCAGTGGTTGCTGAATATCAGTTGAACATTGATTTCCGGCTTGGACAACAATAACCTTTAGTCTAACATCCAGCAGAATTCCCAGTCCTCATAGCTGTCCACTGACTTTGTTGGATGTCTGGTGAGGGTAGCATTCAGCTTGGTGGAGTATCTCACTAACACTTACTTTCTAATGCTACATATAACAGCTGGTTACTTGGATGAGATACTGAAGAGCTCTTCATGTAGTTGGATCTCCTGAAGACTCTTGAAGGAATGAAATCCTGTGTAACAATGTCTTACACCCGAGTGCTAAATCTAATTTTGCTCATTTGGTTCAGGCAGGGACTGAGAACAATTTAGATCTTGTTGGGTGAAAACATTTGATATTGCAGATTGCTTGCAGTGTTATGTGTAGAATAAATTAATGATTTCTGTATTTGATTGCATGTCTAAGTGCTGACACTGCACAAATCATTGTAAAATGTACTGTTGGCTGAACTACTGGCCACTTTGTCTGGGGCAAGTGACACATGTGCCTGAGCTTATACACAGCCTCTATAGATTTATCAGATATTGTATAAGAATGAGAGGTAATCTTACTGAAGCATGTAAGATCCTTGGGAGGGATTTGATAGGTGGGGGATGTTTCCACTTGTGGGAGAGATGAGAACCAGGAGGCACAGTTTAAAAATACGAACTTTTTCATCATAAAATCATTTATGATGAAGATGAAAATTTTTCTCTCCCAATAGGATGGTTAGTATGTGAAGTTCTCTTCTCTAGAAAGCAGTAGAAGGCCCGCTTAGGTCAGTGTTTTTCACCCGGGTCCCATTTTTACCAGTCGGCCGGCCTTCGCGACCGCGCGACCCACGCCGGCCGGCCTTTGCGACCCACGCCGGCCGGCCTTTGCGACCCACGCCGGCCGGCCTTTGCGACCCACGCCGGCCGGCCTTTGCGACCCACGCCGGCCGGCCTTTGCGACCCACCGTTTTCACTTGCCTTGAGCCTGCTTGGTCCTCACATTCTCAATTGCTTTGTAATTCAATGTTACATTTCTGATAATGACTTCAGCTGATGATTTAATTTTCACTGCATCTGTTGAAAAAAATCAAGAGATTTATCCTCTAATTCACCATGCTTAGTCTTCAAATGCCTTTGAAGTTTTGACGGTTTTAATCTATCATTTGCCAGTACTTCCCTACATATAACACACATGGGCTTTGCATCCTGATTTCCAGTGGCGCAATTAATAAACCCATACCTCCAGCAAACATCTTTATGCTGCTTTGTTCCTGTTTTCAGTTTCTTCATGGGTTGTTCACCAGAGGCCCTGGAGTTCACACCATCACTGCTGGCAGCTGAAAAATGGAAGAATCTCTCTCGCGCCCAGAGCACATGATGTCAGTGTACGGTGTCCTGCTCTCTGCCGCTGCTCCAGGCAGGAAGACGCCATCGATTTAAAAAAAAAAAAAAAGAAGCTGCCTGCTCCTGGGTCAGTGCGCTGACGCCAGGAGGAGGCATTCTGAACTGTTGGACTCTGGGGGCATGCACACTACTGAGGGGGCACTCATGCGCTGAACAGCCAGCATTCCGAAAGCAGGACGCAGTGGGCATTTTAAAAGCTGGTCGCGGCCCGTGCACTTCTCCCCTCGATTGGGAACACTGCGACGCATGGCCCCACGACCCTTCTGAAACCAGCCCGTGACCCACCCGCAGGTCGTGACCCTGACTTTGAAAATGACTGGCTTAGGTCATTGAATGTATTAGATTTTTGATAGATAAGGGAGTCGAGGGCTATGGAGGGCAGATGGCAAAGTGGAGTTGAGGCATAATCAGATCTGTCACAATCTTATTGAACGGCTGAGCGGGTTCAAAGGACTGAATGGTCTACTCCTGCTAAGTCCGATATTGTGAGACGTTGGCTTTGCTATTACTCCAAACTAACTATTACTGTGCTATTACTCCAAACTATTAATACACCAATTACTCCAAACTAAGTATTACTGTGCCATTACTCCAAACTAACTGCTGATTAGTGCACACTGCATATTGGGGTTTGAGCTTGCACAGCAGTGACAAGAGTGATTAATTTAACATAACGTTATAAGTTCCGGCATTTCAATTTATTGATGCAATTCAGTTGGTTCTGAATATTCTAAAATTGATAGTTTAAATTAATATCTATTATTTTTTGTAATTTGACGGTTGCTCACCGGTATGAATTTCAAGAAATTTGGAACAACATTGGGGTGGGAAGGGAATTGAAGCTTTCTAGGTATGAAGTGAAACCATACCTTGCGACACTACTTGGGATCAAATAGCTTATTTAGGGGAAAATAGTTCCTCTGTCCGGATAGCTCTTGAGAGGTGTTAGCGGGAAATTAAATCTGGGGTGGGGGAAATCTTGTTAAAGGAGTAAACCACTAATGTACACCAAACCCTGATTCAGATATTACCGAAGCACCAATTTTTAAAAAGCTGTAGCTTGTTGGAAGTTGGTGAGGATAATGATGAGGGCAATGGGGCATCTGGGACCTCTGAACATTGGCACCACTAAATAAACTGAGGGACAAACCGAGAAGGAAGGTAAATTCACATCACATCGGTCACTAAAACGGAGAGGAAATTAAAGATTGAATCGATAAGGAAGAACATGACAAAGGATAAAAGCAAATTACTGCGGATGCTGGATTCTGAAACAAAAGAGAAAGTGCTGGAAAATCTCAGCAGGCCTGGCAGCATCTGTAGGGAGAGAAAAGAGCTAACGTTTTGAGTCCGATGACTCTTTGTCAAAGCTAACAGACAGAGAAATTGAGAATATTTATACTGTGGAGTGAGAATGAAAGATGAATCATAGCCACAGAAACCCAGTTAAACCGGGTACTAACGGCCACAGAAACTAAGGGGAAAGAGTGCTAATGGCAGTCCCCAGAGAGAACAAAAGATGTGAAAGGTCAAACAGTAGGGAAACTAATATCAGAGTATGAACTGTAGATGTGGGGGGAGGGGAAGGGGGAAGCAAAGAGGAGGAAGGTGAAGGAAAGGTGGATAAGATTGGGGTGGGGGGGAATATATATTAAGAAAGAAATGGTAAAAGACAGTTAAAATGAAATGGGATGAAAACAAAGGGGTCGAGGTGGGATAGAGCTGATCATCTGAAGTTGTTGAATTCAATGTTCAGGCCGGAAGGCTGTAGCCTAAACGGAAGATGAGATGTTGTTCCTCCAGTTTGCGTTGAGCTTCACTGGAACATTGCAGCAGGCCAAGAACAGACATGTGGGCATGGGAGCAGGGTCTTTTGTTAAAATGGCAATCAACAGGAAGGTCAGGGCACAGACCGAAGATTCTCATCAAAGCGATCACCCAGTCTGCGTTTGGTGTCTCCGATATAGAGGAGACCACATTGGGGGCAGCGAATGCAGTAGACCAAATTGGAAGAGATGCAAGTGAATCGCTGCTTAACCTGGAATGAGTGTTTTGGGCCTGGGATGTTAAGCATGGAAGAGGTAAAGGGACAGGTGTTACACCTTCTGCGATTGCATGGGAAGGTGCCATGGGTGATGGGAGAGGTACCGCGTCATGCTCTCGCCCGGACCTGGAAAACTTCATCAACTTCGCTTCCAGTTTCTATCCCTCCATCACTTTCACCTGGCCCATCTCAAACATTTCCCTTCCCTTCCTTGATCTTTCTGTGTCCATTTCCGGCAATAGACTATCCACTAATATCCACTACAAGCCCACTGACTCCCACAGCTATCTGGACTACAGCTCTTTGCACCCTACACCATTTAAGGACTCCATCCCTTTCTCTCAACTCCTTCAGGCGGCATGTGGCGCAGTGGATAGCACTGGGACTGCGGCGCTGAGGACCCGGGTTCGAATCCCGGCCTTGGGTCACTGTCCGTGTGGAGTTTGCGCATTCTCCCCATGTCTGCGTGGGTTTCACCCCCACAACTCAAAGATGTGCAGTTTAGGTGGATTGGCCACACTAAATTGCCCCTTAATTGGGGGGAAAAAAAACTCCTTTGCCTCCGTCGCATTTGTTCCGATGATGCCACTTTCCAAAATGGTGCTTCTAAAATGTGTTCCTTCTTCCTCAACCATGATATCCCACCTACAGTTGTGGACAGGGCCCTCGACAGTATGCGGTCCATCTCCCGCGCCACTACCCTTGCCCCCTCCACTCCCTCCC
Organism: Scyliorhinus torazame; assembly: GCF_047496885.1. NCBI lineage: Eukaryota > Metazoa > Chordata > Chondrichthyes > Carcharhiniformes > Scyliorhinidae > Scyliorhinus > Scyliorhinus torazame. The sequence continues at coordinate 55,385,234 of NC_092725.1, forward strand.
AGAACAAGGATAGAGTCCCCCTCGTTCTCACATTTCATCCCACCAGCCTCCATATGCAAAGCATAATCCTCTGCCATTTTCGCCAATTCCAGCGTGATGCCACCACCAAACACATCTTCCCTTCACTCCGTCTGTCAGCATGCCGCAGAGACCGTTCCCTCCGAGACAATCTAGTCCACTCCTCCACCATATCCAGTACCTCTCCCATCACCCATGGCACGTTCCCATGCAATCGCAGAAGGTGTAACACCTGTCCCTTTACCTCTTCCTTAACATCCCAGGCCCAAAACACTCATTCCAGGTTAAGCAGCGTTTCACTTGCATCTCTTCCAATTTGGACTCCTGCATTCGCTGCTCCCAATGTGGTCTCCTCTATATCGGAGAGACCAAACGCAGACTGGGTGATCGCTTTGCTGAGCATCTTCGGTCTGTGCGCATTCAGGACCCTGACCTTCCTGTTGCTTGCCATTTTAACAAAAGACCCTGCTCCCATGCCCACATGTCTGTTTTTGGCCAGCTGCAATGTTCTAGTGAAGCTCAATGCAAACTGGAGGAACAACATCTCATCTTCTGGTTAGGCACGCTACAGCCTTCCGAACATCGAATTCAACAACTTCTGATGATCAGCTCTACCCCACCTCGATCCATTTGTTTCCATCCCATTTCATTTTCACTGTCTTTAACCATTTCTTTCTTTATATATATCCCCCCCCCCCCCCCCAATCTTATCCACCTTTCCTTCGCCTTTCTCCTCTTTGCTTCCCCCTTCCCCTCCCTCACATCTACAGTTCATCCTCTGATGTTAGGTTCCCTACTGTTTGACCTTTCACATCTTTTGTTCTCTCTGGGGACTGCCATTAGCACTCTTTCCCCTTGGTTTCTGTGGCCATTAGCACCCGGTTCCCCTGGGTTTCTGTGGCTATGACTCCTCTTTCATTCTCACTCCACAGTATAAATATTTCCCACTTTCTCTGTCTGTTAGCTTTGACAAAGAGTCATCGGACTCAAACGTTAGCTCTTTTCTCTCCCTACAGATGCTGCCAGACCTGCTGAGATTTTCCAGCATTTTCTCTTTCACAACAAGACAAAGGAAATGTTGCAGGAAAAAAAAAATTGTTTTTTTTAAATCTCTTGAGAATCGGGTAGCACTTGCTGAGTCATAGAACATCCCCGATCCTCACCCAGTATCACTGCTGATAAATTTCAGGGGTTGCGAGGTAGCAGCCTGGAGAGGAGACCTAAACCAAAGCCCTAAGACATAATATTATGTACCCACTTCCCTAGCTGGAATGAGCTTTGTCTTCAAAAAAAAACGCTTGCTTTTAAATGCTATGAATGCTAGATGGAGGATTGGAAGTAGATCATTAAGACATGGGGAAAATAATGTTTTAGATGTAGAGCTCTACAACAAATAGTGTTCTCCCAAATGATTGGCAAAGTCTTTTCTAAAAACCACCAGTGAGTTTAGAGATCTATGTGATATATTTGTTTACATTCTGTATAAGGTTTCAGGCTTTTTCATTTTTCCTCTCAACTGTATCCTCTTTATTGCTGTCTTGAAGGCACTATATTAATGTCTTCAGTAGGTTATTGTTCCACGGGAGATGATCCCATTTTTGTCCCTCAGGCCATCATTCATGTCGTAAGTGTTAACCGAGAGTGTTAACCGGCTGTTTAAGGCGATGGGGTGGAGGGTCAGAGTGGAACTAGATCTTGTTTTCTTCAGTGGTTGCTGAATACCAATCAAGAGTGACAACTGTGACTTTAAAAAATCTATGCAGCCTGTGCTGCACTGTCAAAGGCACTATTTTTTGTAAATGACCCTGAAGCTCTGTCTGTCCCCATAAATAAATATAGACGATCAGGGCACTATTTCAAAGACGAGGAGGAGAGTTTTCCCCAGTGTCCTGGCCAATATTGCCCAACCCTGGGGGCATTTAAGAGTCAACCACATTGCTGTGGGTTTGGAGTCACATGTAGACGAGAGCAGGTAAGGATGACCGATTTCCTTCCCAGAAGGACATTAGTGAACCAGATTTTTTTTTACGACAAGCGAAAATTGTTTCATGGTCTTCATTAGACAATTCCAGATTTTAATTGAATTCAAATTTCTGCCCTGGTTAGATTCGAACCGGGGTCCTCAGAGCATTACCCTGGGTGTCTGGATTATTAGCCTAGTGACAATACCACTATGCCACTGCCTCCCCTGGGTATTATTATCACATTGCTGTTTGTTGGAAGTTGCTATGTGCAAATTAACTTTCACACTTCCCTACATTACAATAGGACTAAAATTCAAAATGATTTAATTGACTGTAATGCTTTGCAACTAACAGGTTATGGAAAAGGCTGTATAAATACAAGTGTTTCTCTGTTTTACTTGCCCTGTCCCCAGCCAGTGGGTGCTGAGACCATTTGTAATGCCCCCTACAGCTGTCTTTGCTGAGCTAACGTCTTCATCGCAGACCCCACAGGATCAAACCTGGGACCTTCCCGTCCATGCAGCTCAGCAAGAGACATTCCCTCAGAACTGATGGGACGTTTATAAGCTTTTGAATTCTGGTCTAATTTTAGCTGTTCTGTGAGCAAATGTATTGTTTAACAGCTGTCAAATGATTGTAGGTCATGGGAGAGTGCCACAGTGGCTAGCACTACTTCCTACAGTGTTGAGGACCTGGGTTTGATCCCAGCCCTGGGTCACTGTGTGGAGTTTGCACATTCTCCCCATGTCTGCGTGGGTTTCACCCCCACAACTCAAAGACATGGTGGGTAGGTGGATTGGCTATGCTAAATTGCCTCTTAATTGGAAAAAAATAATTGGGTACTCTAAATTTATTTAAAAAAAATAATTGTAGGTCAGGTTTGAACAATTCTGCATTCCATTTCTGAAATAAATCAATACATGTTGCAATTTAGGCAGTTAAGAATATATCACGGGATTAAAATGTGTGGCTGAATTTTTTTACATAATTGTATGGAATATAAGTGAATAATTAAAAATGTATGTTATCATTCTCCCCGTGTCTGCAAGGGTCTCACCCCATACCCAAAGATGTGCAGGTTAGGTAGATTGGCCACGCTAAATTGCCCCTTAATTGGAAAAAAAATAGTTGGGTACTCTAAATATATTTTAAAAAAACAAGAAAAAAATGTAGATTTCTTTAAACTGTAACCAAAATATTCAAATATTTCTGTTCTTTTTAGAGTCTTTAGCCTTTGACATTTGAATGCTTTTGGAAGCTCAATTTTCACTAATGGGTTGCTCAAAAAAACTAATCTTCTGGCACCAGTAAGAGTCTGTAACCATTTCAAAGAGCTGACTCAATTATTGGTGCAAAAATGAAAACAGAAGATGTTGGGAAATGTCAGCAGGTGTGACAGCATTTGTGGAGAGAGAACGGAGCTAACATTTTGACCAGTTGCTGCACCGAAGGACAGAACTGCAGGTTATTGGGGTGTCCTTGCTTGTGCCAGTCAGACAGACCCTGCTGAATGGGGAGGGAGAAGGGTTGTCAGTTTGGAAGGTGGTAGAGGAGTGCAAAGATGTTCCAGTTGGGTGGATTGGCCATGCTAAATTTCCCCTTGGTGTCCAAAGATGTGCCGGTTAGGTTACGGGGATAGGTTGGGGTGCACGGGGAAGTGGGTCTAGATACGGTGCTCTTTCGTAGGGTCGGTGTCGACTCGATGGACCGGATGGCCTCCTTCTGCACTGTAAGGATTCTATGGATTCTAAGTCACTGTCAGTAATTTTAAAATCAGATTACTCAAAAAGTGCAGGACTAGACACTTTAAAATGCATATTTTATTTGTAATAAATGCATTTTCAGCACGATTAGTAAAAGTGCGCTGCTCTTAAATGTAGCATTTGATATTTTAAAAGGTAAAGAAAATACATAATTTTCTATTAAGCTGACTGGTTGTGCTGCTTCATATTTGTGATTCTGCAAATTAATATTAGTGGAAACTTGTGCAATTTCCCAATTCACTATCGTGCATTGTCATAGTCAGTTTTTCTTTGTACTAGTCGTAGGAGAATGTTGTACCGATTTACAGAGTAGTATGAAAATCGGCACTGAGCCATAAAAAGACTGCAAAGAAGTTGTGATCAAAGCATAGTCCAGGAGCGGGACTTTAGGGAGGATGGGTACTGAAGTAATTATGCAGAATCCAAGGGAAGGAATTTCCGAGTGGGTCCGAGGTACTGATGGTATGCCTCTTAGGACAAGTTGGAAGGGAGAGGGAACTGTATCAAAGAAATGGTGTGTTGGGGTAGATCACAGGGCTGCATGGAAGAGGCTAGGCTATGGAGGAATTGAAGGATAATGACAGAAATTTTAAATCAAAAGCTTTATCAGGCAGGACCTCATCAACCATTCCCCGAAGTCCAAGTTTCAACTGATTGAACCAAATATATTTTTCTGTCTGCTTATGCAATAAAACCTCTCAGACTATGTTAATAATGTGCTGGTCAGTGTTATGTAGGCAAATTCAACAATAATTTGCATGTCACAAGATACCGCATGTACGGTACGTTGGGTGGCGCGGTGGCACAGTGGTTAGCACTGCCGCCTCACCACCAAGGATCCGGGTTCGATTCGGCCTCGGGTGACTGCGTGGGTTTCCTCCGGGTGCTCCGGTTTCCTCCCACAATCCAAAGATGTGCAAGTTAGGTGGACTGGCCATGCCAAATTGCCCCTTCGTGTCCAAAGGGTTTTGTGCGGTTACAGTGATAGCATGGGGGGGGATGTCTAGATAGGTTGCTCGTTCAGAGTGTTGTGCAGGCTTGATGGGCCAAATGGCCTCTTTCTGCACTGTAGGGATTCTATGATTCTATTATTTTGATAACTGCGTGTGGAATATTGGGATAACTCCTGCCCTTTGAATATATTACTTTTTTCCCCTCTCATTATTCCTCATTCATAAAATTTGCTCAGGTACATTACATAGCAGTTCAAATTTGACATTTAAAAATTTAAGGTGCCCAATTCTTTTTTTTCCAATTAGGGGGCAATTTAGAGTGCCCAATCTATCTACCCTGCACATCTTTAGGTTCTGAGGGCGAGACCCTGGCAGACACTGGGAGAATGTGCAAACTCCACATGGTTCAAATTTGACATTCTTTTTTAATCTGATTATTGTCACAAGTAGGCTTTCAGTAACACTGCAATGAAGTTACTGTGAAAATCCACACTGCGGCGCCTGTTCGCGTACACAGAGGGAGAATTCAGAATGTCCAATGAACCCAATAAGCATGTCTTTCGGGACTTGTGGGAGGAAACCGGAGCACCCGGAGGAAACCCACGCAGACACGGGGAGAACGTGCAGACTCTGCACAGACAGTGACTCAAGCTGGAATCGAACCCAGGACCCTGGCGCTTTGAAGCAACAGTGTTAACCTCTGTGCTACCGTGCCACCCTCCATAATTGTATAATACTGTTTGCTTTCTTTGAATAGGGTATATGACTCTGGGGCGTTGCTACACCTGCAATGTTCTGTACAATATGCGCTTCTATTTCATGTCAAAACATTCTCTGCTGTATTCCGTTAGCACGGTAGCACAAGTGATTAGCACTGTGGCTTCACAGCGCCTGGGTCCCAGGTTCGATTCCCGGCTGAGTCACTGTCTGTGCGGGGTCTGCACGTTCTCCCCGTGTCTGCGTGGGTTTCCTCCGGGTGCTCCGGTTTCCTCCCACAGTCCAAAGACGTGCAAGTTAGGTGGATTGGTCATGCTAAATTGCTCTTAGTGACCAAAAAAGGTTAGGCGGGGTTATTGGGTTACGGGGTTAGGGTGGAAGTGAGGGCATAAGTGGGTCGGTGCAGACTTGATGGGCCGAATGGCCTCCTTTTACACTATGTTCTATCCAGCTCAATGGGTTTTTCGCTGGCCTAGTCCCTTGGAGTACCATAGAGGAAGGGCATTAGTCAGTGGCTCTCCCAAGCTTTAGCACATCACCTGCGTAGCCCTGGACTTTTAAGTGTGCTAGTGTGCAACACTTGGTCAAGGACCGTTCTTTGCGCCATAAGAACAGCAAGTTCTGGAGAGACCAACGCGCGTCTTTCACCATGTTGATGTGTTACACCAACTTGGATAGGAAGATGGAGACAAATGTCAACTGAAAGACAGCACCTCCAACAATGCGCTGCACTTTTTTTTACTAAACTGGAGCAACAGCGTGGTTAATGTGCTCAAGTAGTGTAGTGGAGCGTGAGAACATGATCATCTTACTTAGCGGCAAGAATTCTGTCAGCTGAGCCAAGCAATGTATCTGCTTTGTCATTGGGGCATTAAGACATTGGTAATTTGGTTGTGCCTGTAGAAGAGAGGCATTAAATTTTTGTTTTTCTGCAGATACGTAATAACTGTGAAACCATAAAACTTTGCAGTAGCAAGTAGACCAAAAGAATTAAGAATAATTCATGCCTAGAAAATGTGGAATGCAATTATTGGTTGCTCTGCTAACATTTTTGCATTCCTACTTATTTATTTATTTCTCTGACTATTTTTTGCTTGCATTCCATTTTGTCATTCCTCTATTCCTTTTTCAGGGTCCCTTCCTATCACCTACCCTCCCACAATAATATAGATTTGAAATAACATATGTTTAGTCAAGAATTACTTCCCAACCTGCAAAAGTAAGTGTCAGCAGAGGTGTGTTGAGTGCAAATGTAATTGGAGACCTGAGGAAAGGCTGTGACTGTGGTTAGGGCAGAGAAGGGACCAGGACTAGCCTACTGTCAACATTGTGATCAGATTTTAAAAAAGTAATGCAAGGATTTGCATTAATGTAGTGAATTTTACAACCACAGAACACCTCAAAGCTATTACGCCTAGGCCCTGACATGGAGGTTTCAGGGATTTGCAAAGACTGGACATCGCTGTGACAAAAGTGAGGACAACAAACTATTTTTACATTTCTTTTGAATAGTTCCTCCAATGTAGTTTGAATATTCTTTATCTGAAACGCTTGGGGCTAATTGCATTTTAGATTTTAGCTGTTTTGATTTTCGGATGCTGCATATAGACATCGCCTACTTGCATTACACTAGCTGAAGTCTAGGCTAACTAGAGTCTAAAGCCGTGTTTTTCAAACTTTCTTTCCGGCGACCCATTTTTACAAAATGGCCACCTCTTGAGTTCCACACTGTTAACAATAGATTCTCCATAGTTACTTTTTAAAACATCATGTTCATTGTTGGCACTTCTGTTTATTAAATGTTTAAAAAATTGTAAATGAAAATATATTTTCCATTTTTCTGTTGGTTTTTTTGGAGATCTAAATGATTTTTAATACAAATCTCTGCACAGATCAGTGTGCAAGACCTTTGATCGCAGACTCCTGAGGTTTTTGAAGGGGGAATGAGCAAATCCTTGGAAACACGCCTGGACTTTGGGGAAGTAAGGAGGCTCACCATTGATCGCAAAGTCAGTCTCACTGAGAGAGCGACTGATCTCAAAGTGAGCGGAGAGTGGCTCCCCATTTTAAATATACATCAAACCCCTTATGCGCACACAGCACAATTTTAAACATAGATCTGATTGACAAGGTTAAGAGTAACTGAAACTCAACAGATTAAGTTCGCAGAAATTGAACCAACACTGACGACGTTAATGGTAATAGAAATTCAAGATTAATTGACAATGGTAACAGTGGCAGACATTAAACATGCATCCGATTCAGAACGTTAACCCTGCATCCGATTCAGAACGTTAACCCTGAAGTCAGTCTCTTTGTGTGATCATTGGCTTCCTATGAGCTGTACGTGAACAGATGCATTTCCCCCCACCTGACTGGGATGGATGAAGTTCCCAAACCCACACCCGTCGCCCCAGAGCCGAGTTCAGAAAGGGACAAACAAAATCAGCTTTGTGACAATGGACTAATTGGAAGGTAGGAAGATCCCCACAGGATACACAAGAATTATCTGCTAGGTCGTGTATCATAGAATTTACAGTGCAGAAGTAGGCCATTCGGCCCATCGAGTCTGCACCAGCCCTTGGAAAGAGCACTCCACATAAGCCCACATCTCCACCCTACTTCCACTCTATCCTTTAACCCCAACTAACCTTTTTGGACACTAAGGACAATTTAGCATAGCCAATCCATAAGGGAGGAGTTATTGACTGGTGTGCTTGTGGGAACATATTCCAATCAACAGTCACTTGGTTTTAGGTGGGCGATGCAGACCTGGGAAAAAGAGCGTGAAGTACTGATGGAAACTATCTTTGCGCCAAAGGAGTATCTGCAGGAACTAAATTTAAAGATAATTGATTTTTATTATTTTAAACTCTTCAGTTGCAGATGCTGACTAACCTGGCTGATCATCTGCCTCCGAAATGGGAGTGCTACTGGAAGCTGTGTCGGGGCGGTGACTATAAAAGTGACCAGGGAGGCTGAAAGTACACGGCACCTGCTTCTCCATCAGCCTCATGTGGCCACACACTGCACTGTAGCCAGAATTCACCCAGGGAGAAAATGGGGAAAAAAGATCAGGCGATCCTCGGGGATCATTTTTGAAGACCTTTTGGCGACCCATTTTACATCCCGACCCTCACTTTGAAAAACACTGGTCTAAAGTCAATAAAATGGCTAGAAAAGTAAGATGCCCCACAGATTAATAAATACAGGGCATCTGTGATTTCCAACCCGTGGTGCTATCTGCGATTCTGCTTGCAGGAGAGGGTTTGCAAGGTAAACAGTGCAGACAAACAACTAGACTTTCTGTGTTAAAGGTCTGGTGCGATTGACGAGGTTTGTGTTGACTCGCATTGTGTCGGCTCGGGTCAGAGACACGCTAAAGGTCAATGAGGTTTCTTTAAAATAAAATGCAGTGTTTGGATCTGTTTTGTTTTGGGATTTATGATTAAACTCTACCTGTATGCATGGTGTTTGGAGCAACTAAGATTGCATTTAGATGTATTCTAGTCATAGTTTGGAAGCAGGCAAACCGTAAAATAATTACTCCCCTGACTGTTGGCCCTGCCTGTCGGAACAGCAAACAGGATGGGAATGAACGCTGCTGGGTTTTGGCCCATAGACTTTGGTTTGCAAATGATATGTGTATTAAATTTAGCTTTGCATTTGTTCTTGTCTTTTGTTTTGCAGTCTTACAAGATCATAAACTTTGCTCCAACATTGCTTCAGATCATTGTGTCTGATCAGGTCGAATTTCCAGTCAGACAAGCCGGTGAGTTTAGGTTATCCTCTTCCAAGATGTTTGAGTTTATTTTGTCATCAAAACTAAGGGAAGTTCAGCGCTGACAATGTGTTTTCCTTTTGGTATCCAGTATTAGCACTGAGCCCTCTTGGGGTGAGGAATAGCACAGCAACACTTAGAATGAAGTTCCCTATGCTCTACCTGTACTGATGAGATTTATCTCTCTACCTGCCGAAAATCATTCATTACTGGCTCAATTTCTCCCTCCAACTACCATTAGTTTAATGTGACATTATCCCGTTTCGCACCATTTTATGGCTGGTTACATTATTTGAACTTCAGCATTTAATAGTTCTCAATATCAAACCTCAGTTTGATAGGATCCATATGATCAACATTGAGGGTAAACAGATCCCCTACAGCCGAAGTTGGGAGCTGAGCTCCGTTCCTGAAGGCATCAAAGTGCTGCAGTGCATTTGACAACAGTTGGAATTGTATTAAATCTGCTGGCCTTTGATCACTGCTGAGAAGTAGTTTGAATATGAGACTGAATAGAAACCATATGTTGGTTGCTTGATTCGTTATTTTTTTCACCCTTCCATCGTTTTGGACGCCTCCTGTTTTTCCCTAACTCTGAGCATGGGCAGTACAGTCTATACATGAGGGGAGGCAGGGAACCTTGAAGATGGAGAAGGAATGAAGGTTATTGGTCCTCTGTTTTTTTTCCCTGTCCTCCGTTTACTTTGTGGCACAACCTGGCCTGCACTGTGCACCTCCCTACGCGAGAGTTGAGATCAGAAATGCTCTGCCTGGGGCGGGAATCCGGGAAATCCAACCCAGCCGAATGCGACCATTTTGTGACCATCATGCCTGCGCTATGACACTGGAGCTACCTTCTGTAACAACATTTGTTTGAATCCTTTCATATTCTTCCTTTTCAAATAGTTGTCAAATGATATTGATGTCTGACTCCAGCCAATTGTGGTAAACAGTCCTATGTATGAAATGATCACGAGTAGAAATCATCACTTATTACCTGCCTGCGTCACCTACTCAGAGGCATTATGGCCCAGTTGAGATCAGTTAACATGGAAGAAACCAAGGATTAAATCTGTTTTTAAACAAATCTATATTCTTTAGTATTGCACCCATAAGTGAGATACCGACAGCCTGCTGGTGACCTTGGAACTGTAGACTCTTATACGTGGGTCATATGTTCAGCAGAGAAAAATGATGAGAGAACCTACGAAATACTGCTCAAAATTTTTTTTTTTTTCTGTTATTCCTTCAGCATTAGCGGGCAAGATGTAAAGCTGCTTGGAAGCACGTGAAATGAGACAGGATCGTATTAAAACTGCTGAGCTATCTGTTTTTAACCTTTACTTAAAGTATAAGCACTGACTGGAAAAAATGTAGCTGCATCCAATCTTCAAATTTAACTTCCTATTTTTCTATCTAATTAACTTGTAGCGGCTATCTACATGAAGAACATGGTAACTCAGTACTGGCCAGATCGCGAAGCACCTCCTGGGGAAGCTATGTTGCCTTTCAATATACACGAAAATGATCGCCAACAAATCCGGGACAACATTGTGGAGGGGATCATTCAATCTCCTGACTTAATCAGGTAAAGTCTAGTCAGAGTAAATTACCCCTCCATTTGCTGACATTGAAATCCACAGCTTATGCCCATCATTTAATCCATTCACAAACCTTTATAGATGCAAGCGTGCAACATTTACACTGCTTACAATGCTGCCTACCTTTGCATCATTAGCAAACTTAGACATGTAGGTTTTTTTATCCCACCATCTAAATTGTTAGTAAATGCCATTAATAGTTAGGGCCCCAACACTGTTTCTTTTGAAACACCACTAATAGCTCCACTGATCTTTTATAGATCCGCAATTTTCCAAACCAGTTCCTTCATTATTTTATACACCTCAGTCAAATCTTGCCCGGGTCTGCATTTATGCAAATTATACTGAAGCAGCCCTTTAGGGGCAGCATGGTGGCGCAGTGGTGCCTCACGGCGCAGAGGACCTGAGTTTGATCCCGGTCCCGGGTCACTGTCCGTGCGGAGTTTGCTGCCTCACGGCGCAGAGGACCTGGGTTCAATCCTGGCCCCGGGTCGCTGTCCGTGCAGAGTTTGCTGCCTCACGGTGCAGGGGTCCTGGATTCGATCCTGGCCCCGAGTCGCTGTCCATGCGGAGTTTGCTGCCTCACGGTGCAGAGGACCTGGGTTCGATCCTGGCGCCGGGTCGCTGTCCGTGTGGAGTTTGCACATTCTTCCCTTGTCTGCGTGGGCCTCACCCCCATTACCCAAAAGATGTGCAGGGTAGGTGAATTGGCGACACTAAATTGCCCCTTAATTGGGGGGAAAGAAACTGGGTACACCAAATTTATTATATAAAAAAAGAAGCAGCTTTTAAACCTATCTGAGATGGAGAGAGTGCAGAACATATTCATGATGATGTTACCTGGTATGAGAAGATACGTTAACTGGTATGAGGAAACATGAAGAACCATTTGGAAAAACTGGGACTGGTTTTTAGAGGAACAGGATATTGTGAAGTGATTTGATAGTTTAAAATTAGGAAGCAATAGAACAAAATACATGGGAACAAACTTTGCAGTGATTGAGAGGGTCTAGATTGAGAGGATATAGTTATAAGATTAAATGTAAGATATTTAGGACAAGGGGCAAGAGAAACCTGAACAGTACATCTCACAGCCTCAAAATTTCCTCTGTCAGAATCAACAAATGAACCAGAAACACAGAATTATTAAAGTATAGAACCAGAGCCCCTGTCAAGTTACAAAGAATAGGTTAGATAAGTAGTTTGAGAAAAGGGGGAATAAAGAAATATGGGAACCAGAATTATGATTCATGGTCATGTGAAGGATAAAAACCAAAAGGTTTTAATTTTAATGACCAGAGACTACATCTTTTTAACCTTGAGAAGATATGGCAATTAGTTTGACTTTAGCTTCTTGTGATATGTTTTACCTCTGGATTTCCATGACATGCCCACATTACTTCAGAAGCCAATTAGCATCAGTCATACCAGAACCTTTATGTACTATACTAAATAGTCACACAGGGTTATGCACAAACATTTTAAGAAGTGAGCAGTAGTAATGAGCTGTAGAAGTCAGTCGAAAAAGCATGGGTCGTTTGATCTATAATTCCAGTTCACAAAGGGGTAAACCTGCCTGTTGTTCCTCTGGCTCTCTTTGCAAAACTTTCTGCAAAGAATGAACAGTGCTTGGAATATGAGCAGCTGTCCCAGTTCCTTATAGACGTAGTCTTTCTGATTAACGCCGGTAGCTTGATAAGCAACTGCACGTTGCATCTGTATAGCTAGGTCAAGATCATAGATAACCAGTGTGTCAAAAGTGCTAGATTATTAGATTCGCAAAATCATTTAAAATGCAGTCTTACCCTTGGAGAAATTAGATTGCAGGTGCTAAAGATTTTGTTAGCTGTAATCCCCTTCTGTGATGCAGTGGGTTCAGTCATTTCCGCTCAGTGTCCATTTGTGAGAGTTGACTCATGTTGCCCGATGTCTGCCCGTACGCTCATGCGATCCAGTGTCCTGCGCATACCTACTTGTTTGTCAGACATGTTTTTCTACGACCACTTGGGAGGCAGACTAAGCAAACATCTGGTGAGAATAGGACAGAGATGTATTGTTACGCTACTTTATTTTACAGAGAACAGCAGCTAAATCTAGAAATTTTGAAAATAAAGAAAAATGCTGGAAATACTCAGCAGTTCAGGCAGCATCTGCGGCGAGAGAGAATAGGAATTTTGATGAAAGGTCATCAACCTGAAACTTTAAACCCATTTCTCTGTCCACTAAAGCTACCTGACCCCCCTGAATTAAATCTATACGATTAATCTGCATGTAATAATATAAAGTAAAGAAGATGTTACGGAAGCCCATGTCAGTGAATCATCATACTTTATTTTAGCTTCCTTTTTTATATTGGTGCCTTTTGGAGGGAATTCTGTTTGCTTATTTTAAAAAAGGTGTTTTTTTTCACCCTAGTCCCTCAAGAATAAGAAAATATTTAGGATTTGTTTTTCCTCAAATATAAATGGATGCCCTCGTACTTACCCCACATTAAACGGCAACGTGAGACGAGGGACAATGGAGGAGCAAAAGGAGTTATGTGTTCAAAATATACAAATCACTGTGATCAAGCGCTCAAATACAAAACAAGTACAAAAGTAGCTGTAAAAGCTAATGGAATATTAGCCTTTCTCTCAAAGAACTTGGAATACAAGGAAAAAGAAGTGATATTTCAGTTTTTTAAGCCTTGGTTATTGCATTCAGATTTGGAAGCAATCTTTAGACATATTGGCCTTGGAAGGGGTAGAGTACACATTCATCGGAGTAATGAAGAGTTACGGTATAGGGGTTGAGAGGTTATCTGATTGAGGTGCTTAGATTAATTAGGCTCATTAATAGGCCAGTGATGCACGCTAAACTAGGTAGTCTGAACTCGTTGAACCAGAGGAGTGAAATTAAGAAACTCTTTACACACAAAAGATGTTAGAAGTTTGAAATTCTGTTCAACAAAAGGCAATTAATACTAGAACAATTATTAATTGCCTCCACCAATATTTATGCCTCGGTTTGTAAGCACTTCATCTCAAAAACTATTGGGCAGACTTCAACAAAACTTGGTAGACAGATAATTCTTCCTTGGACCATAGCCTGATTACTTTTTGGTGAAGATGTGGATCCAGAAACTGGAATTTTTAAAAGCATCTGTTAACTTTGGAAGATCAGAGAATTACTTTTGTTTATAGAGTTGTGGGTTCTTTTATATAGCATGTTGATTGTTTTAGAATATGCTGGATTGACTCGGCGGCTGTGGTGGAATTTGTCACAACTGTCAAAATGTGAGCAGAGTTTTCAGAGCAGATTATTGGATGTGGATGGGCCTGATGCCTCCTCAAGACATGGAAGCTCTTAATACTTTTTTCATCTTTGTAGTTACAGAGCATCAACCAGACAGGGAAAAGCCTGAAGGAAGAGCTGCATAATTGCAATAGCATAGAGTTAACGTAGCGTGGTGGTGTGTGCAGTTCACTGAGTGCCCTCTTTACTTATTTTAAATCTGACATTGATCTTTGTTAGTCCAAGATATTAAGGGAAATGGGGAAAAGTTAATGTATGGAGTTAGATCATATGTCAACAATCCCATTGTGCAGTATACTAGAGGCTAAATGACCTTGTCCTGTTCTGAATTGTGAGACTGAGATTTATCTCATTGCCTGTACAAAAGGGCAAGAAAACATCCATTTTGCCAGTTCGGCATCTTCTCAAATATAATTAGCACCACCAGAAAGTAATAATTATTTACATACTTGTGAGCCATGGATGATGGGAGTTTGGTTCAGATGTTCTATTGCACTCTCTTGTACTTGGTGTTAAGAGGTTTTACAATAGATACAGTACTTCCCAGAAATCAAATCTTATAAAGTTTCATTATGCATGACTTGGGGGGAAAAAAAACAAGCAGTTTTGTCTGATCTCTCATAACAACCAAGAACTGTGCAGAAGCCAAATAGAAGTGTATGAAATTATGAAAGGGTTGGGTGGCACGGTGGCGCAGTGGTTAGCACTGCTGTCTCACGGTGCTTGAGGATCCGGGTTCGAACCTGGCCCCGGGTCACTGACGTGTGGAGTTTGCACATTCTCCCAGTGTTTGCGTGGGTCTCACCCTCACAACCCAAAAAGATGTGAAGGGTAAGTGGATTAGCCACGCTAAATTTCCCCCTAATGGGGGGGGGGGGGGGGGGGAATTATGAAAGGGTTTGACTTGGGCTAAAAGAAAAATTACTTAACGAAAATTCCTGACAAACTGTTGGAAGAGACCATAGGGAAGAATAGCTCTATAGAAACCAATCCCCGCCTGGTGTAGACATTTTGTTTTAAAATTTTAGAGTACCCAATTCATTTTCCAATTAAGCAGCACTTTATTGTGGCCAATCCACCTAACCTGCACATCTTTGGGTTGTGGGGGCGAAACCCATGCAAACACGGGGAGAATGTGCAAACTCCACACGGACAGTGACCGAGAGCTGGGATCGAACCTGGGACCTTGGTGCTGTGAGGCAGCAGTGCTAGCTACTGTGCCGCCACCTGGTGTAGACTGTTGATATGGGTATGCAGGCGAAGGTCTTTCAATCATGACACAGTTAAATGTTTTGAGGGAAAGGAACTGTGCTTTTTCCAACTAAACTACTAAGCATAGTGGCTGCCTACATTTGTATGTGCAATTTATATTGCTTGTCTTTTGAAAGGCATCAAAATGCCCCCATGCAGCAGAGTGTACAACCCATGACTGATGTACCTCCAGTGCCACTCTGAGCCAGCAATTTACTGGGTGCAGGAGTTGCTGCAGTGAACCTCTTCTAATAATTTCCTAATCTGCCCCCTATTTTGCATGAGAGAACTCTTGAGAAAGGAAAGTGTTTTCTTACACAGCTCTGACGTCCTTCTGTGAGTGAACACGAAGTAAGAATGAAGTGTTTTCACAAGAGGTTGAAATTTCCTGTCTTTCATTACGTGGCTCGATGATTCATTTCTCATTTAGTTGTTGTACAGTGCTTCCTTGGGCACGCCAAGTCTCCCGTGGAACAGTTATGAAGTTTCTATCTCATGGACACGTGACTATTTACATGCTAATGTCATGTTTGAAGGTCTCAGTTGGCTGTATGTCTTCGTGCTATCATTAAGTACGATTTCCCAGGACGATGGACGGCGGTGGTGGACAAAATTGGATTTTTCCTGCAATCACCAAATAATGCAAGCTGGCTCGGCAGCCTAATGTGTCTGTACCAGCTGGTCAGGACCTATGAGTAAGTATCTATAATGTGGATGCTTTTGTTAGTGTGTTGACTAATCAGTTTTTAAAATATGATGAAGATGAGCCTGATTGAACAATCATTGTAACTGTTGTTTCAGTCTACATTGGGATATTATTGCAGATGCACATTTAGAAAGAGCTAGGTTAACATCTGAACAGCAGATAATTCAATTTCTTGCATACGAAATGCACATTTGTAGCAGAATATTATATTAAATGTTCTAGTTTTTAAAAGCCAAATAATGATGCGGTAAGTTGATTTTAAAATATCTGCAGTGATTCATAAAATAAAACCATGAAGTACATAATAAAAGCACAAAACTGCAGGTGCTGGTAATCTGAAAGGGGCAGCACGGTAGCATTGTGGATAGCGCAATTGCTTCACAGCTCCAGGGTCCCAGGTTCGATTCCGGCTTGGGTCACTGTCTGTGCGGAGTCTGCACATCCTCCCCATGTCTGCGTGGGTTTCCTCCGGGTGCTCCAGTTTCCTCCCACAGTCCAAAGATGTGCAGGTTAGGTGGATTGGCCATGATAAATTGCCCTTCGTGTCCAAAATTGCCCTTGGTGTTGGGTTGGGTGGGGTTACTGGGTTATGGGGATAGGTTGGGGGTGTGGGCTTGGGTAGGGTGCTTTGTCCAAGAGCTGGCACAGACTCGATGGGCCGAATGGCCTCCTTCTGCACTGTAAATTCTATGAAATAAAAAAGCAATCACAATGCTGCAAATACTCCACTGATCTGCCAGCATTTGTGGAGAGTTAAGAGGTCACGTTTCTAGTCTGCGACCTTTCATCAGGATGTTCTACATTCAGTCCTTTCATGCATTCCTTTCCCACCTGGACAGTTGTAGAATCCCGACAGTGCAGAAGGAGGCCATTCGGCCCATCAGGTTTACACAGACCCTCTGCAAGAGTTCCCTACCTAAGCCCACTCCCCCGCCCATCGCCGCAACTCTATGATCCCAACTAACCTGCACATCCCTGGATACAAAGCACCAATTTAACATGGCCCATAACCTAACCTGTACATCTTTGGACTGAGAGCTTGAGCGCTCTCTACTGCTTTTTTTTTTTGTTTTTTTAAAAAAAAAAAAACAATTTAGAGTACCCAATTATTTTTTTTCCAATTAAGGTGCAATGTACCCTGGCCAATCCACCTAACCCGCACATCTTTTGAGCTGTGGGAGTGACACTCACGCAGACACGGGGAGAATGTGCAAACTCCACATTGACCCAGGACAGGGATCGAACCTGGGTCCTCACCACCGTGGGCAGCAATGCTAACTACTGAGCCCCGTGCCGCCCTGCTCCTTTGAATGGAAGCCCAATGAGTCCTCTACCTGACTGAACTTGTTCTCACATTGAACAATTTTTGCATTTTCAACTCCAATGACTTCCTCAAAATAAAGATGTTGCTATGGTGCAGCCTTTTCATGAGATATGTGGAGCATTCTTTGTACCAGTGCTGCTCAGACCTTTCCCTCACCTATTTTTCGGATATATTGATCGGTATTGCTCTCGCCCTAAATGGAAACTGTCATTGATTTTGCTTCCAATTTCAACCCTGCTCTAGTCTTCTCCATCTCCAACTCTTCTTTTCTTTGATTTCTTTATCTGTTTTTGGGATAGGCTATCAACCAATATTCACTGTAAACTGCTCATTTCCAGTTACCTTTGACTACACACTCAACTCCCACAGCAACCGTGCTGCACTTCCCCTCTCCCTGCTCCTTGTAAGGACTCCATCGCATCTGTATTGGCAATGCAGAATTCAATGGTAATGCTTCTGATATGTGAGTTCTGCTGAAAGATCACAGACCTGAAACATTAATTTGGTTTCTCTTTAGTAGATGCTGTTGAGTACTTGCAGCATTTTCAGTCCTTATTTCAATGAAGTCTTTTTCAACCCTTTTATGTCAGCAGCTAGTCTCATTGAGACAGGATTGTTGTATTTTCCCGGAAATAGTTGACCTCCCATGAGATTGCTCACAGGGAGACATAGGAGGAAAAACCATTGAAAGAGACAATGATATAGTGTGTCTGCAGAGATAGTGGTTGTAAGGTAAATTCAAAGAGTCAGCCATGTGGGGACACTGGATGATGGAGGCTGCACAACTATAGAATACTGTAATTGCAGACTCTCTATGGTCAGCTTGGCCTCATGGAATGCTCAGTTTTTTTCAAATTAGTTACTTTGCTCTTTTTTTTAAACATGCTTTTGAATTGGGATTTGTTAATATTAATAAAATGGATGTTGAGACTGGGATGGGCATTCAAAAGTGTGCCAGCATGCTGCATTCACCAATTTTATGATAGTGCTCATCAATCTCCTTTGCCCCTGCTGATGACAGTAAGTTAGGTTCTCTAACTTTTTAAACAGCAGGGATTTAAGTACCACCGAATGCACAACGTTTTATTCTGTTGTGAATTTAGAACTGCATCAGTCATCACCAATGTCATTTTAAGACCACAAAATCTAATTGCTGTACATAAGCACAAGTCTGATGTTTAATTACAGTTTAACTGTTAGTGGGGGGGGGGGGGGGGGGAAAGAGAAATTTGAAGATTATTAGATGCATGTAAATCTGTGACTGGGATCAATCTGCCAACATTTCTTGTAGCCCACCTGCATTTGACCTTGGCACAAAATGGTGGCCTATCATTTTCTCTTTCCTTTAATTTTTGACACTTCTGAATGTGGTATGGAAAGTTTAACTGCGCAACTCAAAAGCTAAGTTTCACTGTTTTAGCTGTTGCGTTGCTTTCTCTGTAATTCACATCCTTCCGCTGAGGTTGTGATAAAGCTAATTTCTTTTTAATTCTGGTGCACATGCACTGGTGCAGTCTCAAATCATTGCTAAATCCCAATGTGTTTTTCTTCAGATTCAAGAAGGCGGAGGAACGAGATCCTCTGATAGCAGCGATGCAGATATTTTTACCACGCATTCAGCAGCAAATCTTGCAACTTCTGCCTGATGTAACCCATTGGTCAGTGCTGATTCAGAAGCAGATCCTAAAAATCTTCTTTGCACTTGTTCAGGTATGGGCAGCATGGTAGCACAGTGGTTAGCACAGTTGCTTCACAGCTCCAGGGTCCCAGGTTCGATTCCCGGCTTGGGTCACTGTCTGTGCGGAGACTGCACGTTCTCCCTATGTTTGCGTGGATTTCCTCCGGGTGCTCCGGTTTCCTCCCACAGTCCAAAGATGTGCAGTTTAGGTGGATTGGCTATGCTAAATTGCCCTTAGTGTCCAAAAAAAGTTAGATGGGGTTGTGGGGATAGGGTGGAGGTGTGGCGATAGGGTGGAGGTATGGGCTTAGGTAGGGTGCTCTTTCCAAGGGCCGGTGCAGACTCGATGGGCTGAAAGGACTCCTTGCATGTAAATTCTATGATTAACAACACCCAGGACAGCAAAGATACATTGCTCAATTAAAGGAGCTGCCTTATGCATCTTCATTCGATTGGCTAGTTTATAAACCTGGATGTTAACAACTTGACATTCGTGCAAGTGAAGTAAAGTCGTCATAGTCCCAGATGACCATACAATGAAGCTGCTTTCCCCTTTGGTGATTTAACCTGAGGGTCACCACACCTCAGGCGAGGGGCTCGGTTGAGATGTTGGGGCCTTCATGAATGACCTCAGCCTGTACGGGAATTTAACCCCCACTGTTGGCCTCACTGTGCATCATGAACCAGCTGTCCAACCAACTGAACTAAACCAAACTCCTAACTTGTGCAAGTAGGCCTGATTGAGAGGGTGGAATCCAAATGAATTTACTAACTCTAGTAGCAGATCCATAAGGCATGGCAGTATAGTGACTATGCTACTGGACTAATAATCCAGAGAATAAACCCTGCAAAGGCAGCTTGAAATTCGAATTTGGTTTATCTGGAAATAGAAAGATGGCATCAGTAAAGTAAACCACAAAGCTTTCAGATTGTCCTACAAGCCCTCTTGATTTGCTACTGTTCTTGAGGAATGTGTCCTCAGCTGATCCAGTCTACCTATGAGACAGATCCCACATCAGCAATATTGACTCGAACTGTCACCGGGTAAGCTACTCAGCTATGTTAAGCCGCTATCAGTGATTTGAGAAAGTCCATCACTGCTAGCCTTGCTGGGCACGGTGGCTAGCACTGTTGCCTCTATGATCTATGAGTTCGATCCTGACCTTGGGTGACTGTCTGTGTGGCATTTGCACTTTCTCGTCGTGTCTGCATGGATTTACTCTGGTTTCCTCCCACAGTTCAAAGAAGTGCAGGCTAGGTGGTTTGGTGTCCCAATGGTTAGGTGGGGTTACAGGGTGTGGGAGTGGGCCTAGGTGGGATGCTCTGGAAGGTTCGTGCAAACTTGATGGGCCAAATGGCCTTCTCCTGCATTGTAGGGATTCTATAACACCGACATCCTGCAAATGAATTTTTAGAAAAGTAGCCCGTTTATTCTGACGGGCTGATTAGCCACCACGTTTAAGTAACTTGAAAGAATGTTCTGCCTGATAAAGAACAAAGAAATGTACAGCACGGGAACAGGCCCTTCGGCCCTCCAAGTCTGCGCCGACCATGCTGCCCGTCTAAACTAAAATCTCCTACATTTCCGGGTCCGTATCCCTCTATTCCCATTCTATTCATGTATTTGTCAAGACGCCCCTTAAACGTCATTATCGTCCCTGCTTCCACCACTCCCTCCGGCAGCGAGTTTCAGGCACCCACTACCCTCTGTGCAAAAAAACTTGCCTTGTACATCTCCCCTAAACCTTGCCCCTCGCACTGTAAACCTATGCCCCCTAGTAATTGATCCCTCTACCCTGAGAAAAAGCCTCTGACTATCCACTCTGTCTATGCCCTCCATCATTTTGTAGACCTCTATCAAGTCGCCCCCTCAACCTCCGACGTTCCAGTGAGAACAAACCGAGTTTATTCAACCTCTCCTCACAGCTAAGTAGACAAAACTCGTGTTTCTGTTGTACTTGATTTTATGTGTTGGACTTGCACATAAATCTTGTTATAAAGCAGCGAAATAATGATCTGGCACAGGTATTCCATGTCTTCGGAGACTCGCAAAGCCACTGATTCATCCATAAAGCAGAGTTTTATTGCCTTCAGTGGAATAGCTGGTCCAGCTATCCTGTTAACATATTTATTAAAGACTTCACATTCTTATATTCAATTTCTAACTTCTCTTCTGCATCCACTATCCACTCAGCCATTCACATTAAAATAAAGCAAAATACTGCGGATGCTGAAAATCGGATATAAAAACATAAAATGTTGGAAAAGCTGTTTATTTTTTATTAATCTTTATTGTCACAAGTAGGCTTTACATTAACACTGCAATGAAGTTACTGTGAATTGCTGTTTGTAGGACATTTCCTACATTACAGTGACTACATTTCACCAGTATCTCATTGGCTATAAAGTACATTGAAGTATCTTTGGGTCATGAAACAATATAAATTCAAGCCTGCCTTTCACTGTATTCGAAGGCACTAACCTTTAATGATGTACAGTTGCTGATAACCCTCGGGTGTCTTGCTCAACTGGGTAATCTTTTCATGTGTGCTTGAACACCGCGTTGACAGATTATTTAAGTACAAGACACCCACACACCAGCAGAAAGCCTACTCGTTGCTGCGGCTGCATACCTATTTCGCTTTTTCCACACCACCTCAATCTTTTTACGAGGTTCTGCAGATTTAAGCTTGCACTAGTTGGGCACAACATCGTGGGCCGAAGGGCCTGTATTGTGCTGTACAGTTCTATGTTCTATTGATGGGTAGAGCATTTCTAGTTTATGATTTAGCAACACTACAATGCTTATTATAATGTGGGATACAACAATGGGGCCGGCTGCTCCACTTGAGCCAATAAACTCTGCTTTATGGATGAACGGTCACTTTGTGGGTCTCTAAAAATGAAGAACATCGTTTAGTTGCTGTCTGACCATATTTATGCATAATGTGCCAGTCGAACACACAAATCCAAGTTCAACAAAAACATGACTTTTTAGCCAGTCTCCCGACCTCAGCTGCAAGTTGGTGAGGGAGTGAATCATGCCTTGGAAATAATTTCCAATATTCCAATACTGATGTCAAACGCTCCCCTCATTTCCATGTAACCTCTCTGGAATTTTAATTCCTTTTTTTTAATACAAAAAGGAATCTGGAAAATAGTCACTTTTCAATGCCGATTTAAACAAGATGGCGTCACACTTTTAAAACAAAATTCACATTGAGCCCAGAGTAGTTAAGTTGCAAATTGCATAGAAATTGTACCACAGAATTAAACCATTTCTGTTTTGTTAGTTATACTCCTCAAGAGTGAAGTGCTAACCCCACGTACCTACCCTATTCACACATCTCTTTATTCTCTTTTCCTTCAAACAATCTGGCCTTGAAAGTTGACATGGCCTCCATGCTAATCACTAACTCCAACAGCGCACTCTGCATCTTCATAGGAACAAGGTTTCTCCTCTTCTTTTCTAAATTTCTTGTAGATGTGATGTATGGTTTATCTCTTCATTCTCAACCTTTCAACCACTTTTATCTGCTCGATATCTTCCCATTTTAAATAACTCCTGGCAAACAGAATTTAGCGAATTTGATCCATGCCCCCAGTGTTGGCTCAGCTTCCATCGTATTGGCTATTGCAACAGTACTCCCAACTTATTAATGCGTTGTGTAACAAAATGTACTGGAAGTACTCAGCGGGTTATACAGCATCTGTGGAGAGAGAAAATAACCTTTCATCAGAACCATTCTGACAGTTTGTTGAGCGGAAATGTTTACTCCTGTTCCTCTCTCCACATATTTTCCTGACCTGAGTATTTCTTGTTTTTATTTCAGCTTTTCATAGTTTGCAAAGTTGTACTTTTGTAAAGTTTTACATAGATGTTTTATGTACACTGATAATTATTTCACTTGTATATGCAACTAACCATCTACCACCATTCAGTGCAAGGCTTTGCAGACTTGCTCTTTCAGCAGTTTCTTGATTTCTGTCCAGCAGTTTTGAGTGGTATGTTGACTTCTTCAGAGTTATTACTGAGAATGTTGAGTTGCACAGTGAGATGCGCCAGACCTGTCTCTGCACTCCATCCAGAATGTAATTGAATGCTCTTCCCCTCTGCCATGATGAGCCCTCGTGGTTTGGGCAGGCTTTTGTCTGCAGCCTGGAGTGATGATTTCAAGAGGTCGAGCTGACCAGGATTATGGCTCACCCTGCCCCACAGCGTTGATGTCATTCTCAGCGCTGAAGCTCGCCAGTTTCACCCCTATGGCACACTATTTTTGCAGATAACCAACAAACGATGATCAAGGAAATAAAGTGTGCGCCATTATCCAAAACGCACTCGTGCTCTGCTTTTTGTCAGATTATTTTACCAACAGATGCACAATGATTGAAGTTCACATGCATTGGCTATACAAATGTGAGAAAGACTTGCATTTATAGAGCACCTATCATAACCTTAGATGTCCCAAAGTGTATAACAGCTAATGAATTACAACCACAATTGCAGCATAGAAATATTGAGATCACACTGCCAATAACTGTCTATTACTCTAATTTTACTTACTAATCAAAATGTAATTAACAACAACTGAATTTCCATTTAGCCGCATGTGGGTAATGGATAAGGTATTGAATAACACCGGGGTGATGTGTGTTGGGAGGTTGAGTACACTGTGCCAGTAGTTGTTAGAAAGGAGGCTCATGCTCACTGGTCTCATGATTGGTGTTATTAAAAAGCTTGTATTTGTATAGCACCATACCATATTTTCAATAAGATTTGTGCAGCTAATTACTTTTTGGAGCACATTGACTGAAGTAACCAATTGACATGATGCTATCCCATTATGATAGTGGGAGAGGAGGGAAGATGAATGAAAATGAGTGAATCCTCCCAAGTCGCGAGAGTAAATGGAAGAGTTGTCTGTTCTCCCATCTTCCAGTAGCTGCCCGTCATGATGTTGGTCACGTATTTATCCTCTATTTGGGGTTTCACACAGGAAAAGATCATTAAGAAGGGCCAAAACCGCACCAGTAATTTTTCTAAGGATGTTTCCCCTCTATTATCATTACGTTGCCATAATTCATTAATTTTGGCATTAGTAATTTTGAATATTTAGTGTGTGTGTGAATGAACCTAGAAACTCACTGAATCTCTACAAATTAAACATGAGTTCATTTAATGTAAAGCACTACATTTATAAGCAGAATTTTGACATTTTTAGAACTTCTTTTTAGATTTGTTCAACTAAGCTGTCTCTCTTTTACTTCCCTTTGTTAGTACGCACTACCACTGCAGCTGGTAAATAAACAAACCATGACTCAATGGATGGAAATATTTAGGACAATCATTGACCGAGATGTTCCTCCTGTAAGTGTTCTTTTATAAGTTGACTTTGTTGCAATGTACATGTTCACCTTTAATTGAACAGGCTGCTGGAGAGTGTGATTGTGTACTTTTCTGTCTCCCATTTTTACTACCTTCCTGTCTGTCTGTCTGTCTACTTCCGGTTTGTGTTTCTCCTCTCATTTCCTCTTTTTTTTGTGTGTCTGCAAGTCTCTTCCTTCCCCTTCCCTCTCATTTCTATTTCCATCTACCTTTCATGTGTCTATGTGATCTATCTATCTCTCTGTTTCTTAGCATATGTTCCTGACACACAAGAGTTTTTTTTCGGTCAGATTAATTTGCCATGAATAATATGAGATAAGAATGATTGCAAATATCGCAAGACGTTTTAGTCATACAGGAACTTCCTGTACCAATGGGATTAGCTGAGATTATTTTGAACTCCAGTCTTTTAAGTAATGCATTGTAGTTCCTGTCATTGGAGACTGTCAAAAAAGATATTCGCTCATTACTGATTACTTCTGCCCTTGTTGATCTAAATCAGTGTGGCCAACCTTTTTAAACTAAAGAGCCAGAAAAGACAATTATACACTCGTCGAAACGAATGTCATGTAAAATAGTAACTCACCAATGTTTTCACTAATTACAAGATTGACCATAATTTCATTGAATATTTGAACAGGTATGAGGGGCTAATTGGCTCACTGCTGTGTTCTTTGCCCCCTTCCCAGCTCTTTTTTGTTCTATCTTGCTCGCATATTTCTTCTCTCTCCATATCACAATCCTTCTCATGTTCTTTGTCATTTTCTTTTGCACACATGTCTTCTCTCCCTCTTTATGTCCTATTAGGGGGGAGGAGTGTTAGGCGAGGTGACTGTCGTTTGAAGTTTAATTTCTCCCCCTCGCTATCTCCTCACTTCAAATTAAACATGCTGTTATGGAAATAATGATGAAAAGATGCCACATCCCATGTCGCTAGGTCAAAGTCCTGGAACTCCCTAACAGCATTATGGGTGTACCTACATCACATGGACTGCAACAGTTCAAGAAGGCAACTCACCACCACCTTCTCCAGGGTAATTAGTGGTGGGCAACAAACGTTGGCCTTGCCAGTGATATTCCCATCGCATGGACTGATATATAAAATAATATAAATTCACCACAATAATAACAAGGCAAACAGGAGAATTTTATGATCAGAGACCTAGACTTCCAGAACTATATTCTCTGGAGAGTGGGGTAATACATTCATGAGAATTCATAGTTTTGAGAGTTTGAACGAGTAAATGCAGTTGTTGAAGATTATTTCTACTGGTCAAGGAATCTGTGACTGAGGGTATATAGACTTGTGATTAGCATTGGAAGATATGAGAAATTGCAGCATAAGTGGTTACTAAAAATTGTTTTCCATGAATAAATGAAATATATTACCATGAGTGAGTATTAAGGTCATTGTCAATCACAGTAATTAAGAGATGACATTTAGGAGATTAGGTAAACCCTTGAGGATATATGCTGTGCAGAAAGAGCACAGAACTGGTATTTAAGCAGCTGGCTCTGGGAGCTAGCATTGGCACAGCGGCCTAAGAAACTTCGGAACTGAAATTTGTGAGTCTATCAAAGCTTTATGATAGTGTTGTGATTTAGGAAGTGCATCTCGATAAACATCATATAGATGTAGTTATCTGCCGCAATTTTGGTTTTTATTTTTGAATTCATACGGATTTGTTGCATCTTATAGTTAAACTGCATTGTAATTAAATAATTCCAGCGTAATCACTGCATATCACAGAATGGATGGTTCAGTGAGACAATGTGTTGATTGATTTATGTTTGTATAGAAATAAAAAGATTTGGTTCAATTCAACTGCAGGGTCTCCGTGAGATCATCTTTGAAGCAGTGTGTGACAAGCAGCAGTTTTGAATCATGTTGACAGCACACCATGAATCAAGCCCTACTCTTAAACCTGTTTCATGGAATTACTTTTCAGTATCACACAATCATTTGATTCTTGATGCATTGAATTTCTGTGGGAAACGGGGTTTCAGAGCAAAAGACTTTCATTTGTATTGTGTAATCTCGTAACCGAAAGTATGTGAAATGTTCATGCAGCTGCCTGATAGTGTCTTCCTTAATTCACAAAGCTGCATAAAGTATAATGGTTGGCATGTGACATGTTCATACTCTGTCTGATTTAACATCTAATGATGCAGTTATCAATTCTTTGCCCTGTCAAATAGTGGTGGTGCCGGCAGAATGTGATTTGAGTTTTTCACCACTATAACACTCTAGGAACAAAAGTAGGCCATTCAGCTCCTTATGTTGGTTCCACCATTGTTAAAATTACATTCAGTTGACTTCCGGTGATGGGGATGTGCTGAGAAGTTTCACATCAGGTGGGTCTCCTATCACAAACCTGATAAATAGGCTTCTTTTGCCTGGAAAATGCCCGTCAACACCCCAAAAACCCCCACACTACTACCACAACATGATAGAGAGAGAAAAATGCCAAACAGCAGCCACTCCAGAGGATGGTGGAAACCAGGAGCGGAAAAAGGCTGGACAAGCAAACGACCGAACCAGCCGACTCATGAGGCGGTGAAACTCTGGCTTCGCCAGAGCGAGAGGGACCGGCCCGCCTTGTGAGAAGCCCCCCCACACCAGGGGATGGGTGGAGGATGTTTCTCTTAAGAAAATTGAGAGCACATCGGGAGGAGACGAAATCGGACACTCGAGCTGCAGTGAAGGGTACGGTTTCCGAAGCTACAGTGACCATGCAGGTGGCCCTGGATAAGGCGGAAAGGCGCCTGGAAGCCCAGAAGGAAATGATCGAGGAGCTGGAAAGTACAGCAACAGACCAGGGTGACCGGATTATTGCCCTGAGATGGCAAGGCTGTGCGCGGAACCTGAAAGGGAAATTCGAGGGCCAGGAGAACCGGTCGCGGTGCCAAAACCTACGAATCGTGGGCCTACCGGAGGGGATCGAAGGTAGGAACCCCACAGACTGTGGCCCAATCTGGTGGGAAGGCATAGCTTCCCCAATCCACCAGAATTTGACAGAGTTCACTGATAGCTTTGTCCAAAGCCCAAAACCGGTGAACAGCTGAGGCTGATAATTGCCAAGATGCACTGGTACCAGGACCGGGAACGAAACCTGCGCTGGGCCAGACAAACTAAAAACTGTAACTGGGAAAGCCACCGGATTTGAATTTATCAAGACATTGGAGCCTCTCGGGATCTTATTTTAACTTCTAATGAGAGTTGATAGTCCGGTTGATTGGAGGTGTCAAAAATACAATTACTCACTTGAATACACTTAAATAAGAACTGAATCAAAACTTAGAAACAAAATATCAAACAATATATAATAGGGTCAAACACATGGCACAAAAAGCATTAAACATAAAAGCATAAAGAAATCACTTTAAACACAAACAAACGGATAGATGATTCAAGAATTCAGGAATGCAAGAATTGAAATGAAATGAAAATGAAAATCGCTTATTGTCACAAGTAGGCTTCAAATGAAGTTACTGTGAAAAGCCCCTAGTCGCCACATTCTGGCGCCTGTTCGGGGAGGCTGGTAGGGGAATTGAACCGTGCTGCTGGCCTGCCTTGGTCTGCTTTCAAAGCCAGCGATTTAGCCCTGTGCTAAACCAGCCCCAGTGGATTCGGGAATGCGACCTCGACCACGAGGTCTTACTTTTAAGGGAATCCTTATCTATGGTCTAATCCCTCATTTACTCTCGTTGGTTTCTAATTCTCAGCTGAGACTTCCTGATCTGTTCAAATGAATGGCCATTACTTAGAGGATGATTTATTAATCAAATATTGACCATTACTTCGGATTGACTGGTGTCCATCAAATTGTTTTACATTTTTTTTATAAATGTAGAGTACCCAATTCATTTTTTCCAATTAAGGGGCAATTTAGCTTGGCCGATCCACCTACACTGCACATCTTTGGGTTGTGGGGGTGAAACCCAAGCAAACACGGGGAGAATGTGCAAACTCCATATGAGCAATGACCCAGAGTTGGGATCGAACCTGGGACCTTGGCGCCACCGTGCTGCCCGTGTCCATCAAAGTTAATTCAGCGTCTACGTGCACAGTCTCATGAGACTAGGTTTCTCACGCCACCACTGGCCATCGATTTTGCTGTAACCAATTAGTTGATACATTCTTATTGCTAAATGCACTGAAATACAATAGTCAATTCATTATGTGTAACATTCATAGAACATAGAACTGTACAGCACAGTAGAGGCCCTTCGGCCCACGATGTTGTGCCGAACTAGTCTGAAACTAAGATCAAATCAACCTACTCCCAATCATTCTAGTGCACTCCATATGCCTATCCAGTAACCGCTTGACAGTTCCTAAAGTGTCCGACTCCACAACCATAGCTGGGAGTGCGTTCCACGCCCCAACCACTCTCTTGAGTAAAGAACCTACCTCTGACATCCCTCCTATATCTTCCACCATGAACCTTATAGTTATGCCCTCTTGTAACAGCTACATCCACCCAAGGAAAAAGTCGCTGAACGTCCACTCTATCCATCCCTCTCATCATCTTATCACCTCAATTAAGTCACCTCTCATCCTCCTTCGCTCCAATGAGAAAAGCCCTAGCTCCCTCAACCTTTCCTCATAAGACCTACCCTCCAATCCAAGCAGCATCCTGGTAAATCTCCTTTGAACCCTTTCCAATGCTTCACATCCTTCCTATAATGAGGTGACCAGAACTGCACACACTACCCCAAATGCGGTCTAACCAAGGTCTTGTACAGCATAACCTCACGGCTATTAAACTCAATCCCCCTGTTAATAAATGCTACCACAAGGCTTTCTTAACGTCTCTATCCACTTGGGTGGCAACTTTCAGAGATCTGTGGACATGAACTCCGAGATCTCTGCTCCTCCACATTCTTCAGAACCCTGCCGTTAACCCTGTAATCTGCATTCAAGTTTGTCCTACCAAAATGAATCACCTCACACTTATCAGGGTTAAACTCCCATCTGCCACTTTTCAGCCCAGCTCTGCATCCTATCAATGTCTCTTTGCAGCCTACAACTGCCCTCCACATTATCCACTACACCACCAATCTTGGTGTCATCAGCAAATTTACTAACCCAACCTTGAACTCCATCATCCAAGTCATTGATAAAAATCACAAATAGCAGAGGACCCAGCACTGATCCCTGTGGTACACCGCTGATGACTGGGCTCCAGGATGAAAATTTACCATCTACCACCACCCTCTGTCTTCTATGTGATAGCCAGTTACTGATCCAATCGGCCAAATTTCCCTCTATGCCATGCCTCCTTACTTTCTGCATGTGCCGACCATGGGGCACCTTATCAAACGCCTTACTAAAATCCATGTATACAACATCAACTGCTCTACCTTCATCTATGTACTTAGTTACCTCCTCAAAGAATACAGTCAAACTTATGAGGCAAGGCTTCTCCCTCACAAATCCGTGCTGACTATCGTGGATTAAGCTGTATCTTTCCAAATGATCATAAATCCTATCCCTCAGCACCCTTTCCAATAATTTACCTATGACCGAAGTGAGACTAGCTGGCCTATAATTCCCAGGTTTATACCTATTCTCTTTCTTGAACAAGGGGACAACATTTGCCTCTTCTGGTACTGACAGTGAGGACATAAAGATCAAAGCCAAAGGCTCTGCAATCGCATCCCTCGCCTCCCAAAGAATCTTAGGATATATCCCATCAGGCCAAGGGGACTTATCTATCCTCCGGCTTCTCACAATTTCTAACACATCTTCCTTTTGAATATCTACCTCCTCAAGCCTACCAGCCTGTATCGCAATATCCTCCTCAACAACAAGGCCCTCTCCTTTGTGAACACTGAAGAAAAGTATTCATTTAGGGCCTCTCCTATATCTTTAGACTCCATGCACACATTCCCACTACTGTCCTTGACCGGCCCTAACTTCACCTTGGTCATTCTTTTATTCCTCACAAGTGTAAAAAGCCTTGGGGTTTTCCTTGATCCTACCCGCCAAGGACTTCTCATGCCTCCTCCTAGCTCTCCTAAGCCCTTCCTTGAGCTCCTTCCTAGCTATCTTGTATCCCTCAAGTGCCCTAACTGAACCTTGTTTTCTCATCCTTGCATAAGCCCCCTTCTTCCTCTTGCCAAGACATTCAACCTCTTTTGTAAACCATGGTCTCCTCACTCGACCATTTCCTCCCTGCCTGACAGGGACATACATATCAAGGACACGCAGTATTTGCTCCTTGAACAAGCTCCACATCTCAATTGTGCCTATCCCTGAAAGTTCCTGTTTCCATCTTATGCGCCCCAATTTTTGCCTAATCGCATCGTAATTACCCTTCCCCCAGTTATTTAAAAAAAATATATATATTTTATTCAAATTTTTCGGCCAAACAAAACAATACAAAGGTTTTCCTTTTTACAACAATAAAACAATATAAATAACAGTGACCGTTTTAACAAATAAATAATATATAAACTAAATGGCAACTGCCATAACAAAAATAATAGCTCTCCAGAAATAAAATCAAACAATCCAATATACATAACCAAGTACAAATATCTATACAAAAACACCCCTGAGGACCCACCCTCTCCCCCCCTCCCCCCTGGGTTGCTGCTGTTACCTTCCCATTTCCTTTATCATTCTGCGAGGTAGTCAATGAACGGTTGCCACCGCCTGATTAACCCTTGAGCTGAACCCCTTAGTGCGAACTTTATCCGTTCTAGTTTTATAAACCCTGCCATGTCATTTATCCAGGTCTCCACGCCCGGGGGTTTGGCTTCCTTCCACATAAGCAATATCCTTCGCCGGGCTACTAGGGACGCAAAGGCAAAGACATCAGCCTCTTTCGCCTCCTGCACTCCCGGCTCTTCTGCAACCCCGAATATAGCCAACCCCCAGCCTGGCTCGACCCGGACCCCCACCACCTTCGAAAGCACCTTTGCCACCCCCACCCAGAACCCCTGCAGTGCCGGGCATGACCAAAACATGTGGGTGTGGTTTGCTGGGCTTCTCGAGCATCTCCCACACCTATCCTCTACCCCAAGAAATTTACTGAGCCTTGCTCCGGTCATATGCGCCCAGTGCAAAACCTTGAATTGGATCAGGCTTAGCCTGGCGCACGAGGACGACGAGTTTACCCTACGTAGGGCATCAGCCCACAGCCCCTCCTCAATCTCTTCCCCCAGCTTTTCTTCCCATTTCCCCTTCAGCTCATCCACCATGATCTCCCCCTCGTCCCTCATTTCCCTGTATATATCCGACACCCTACCATCCCCCACCCATGTCCCTGAGATCACTCTATCTTGAATCTCCTGCGTCGGGAGCTGCGGGAATTTCCTCACCTGTTGCCTCGTAACAGCCCTCAGTTGCATGTACCGAAATGCATTCCCTTGGGGCAACCCATATTTTTCCGTCAGCGCTCCCAGACTCGCAAACGTCCCGTCTACGAACAGATCTCTCAGTTGCACAACCCCAGCTCTCTGCCATGCTCCAAATCCCCCATCTATTCTCCCCGGGACAAACCTATGATTATTTCTTATCGGGGACCGCACCGAGGCTCCTGTCCTTCCCCTATGTCGTCTCCACTGCCCCCAAATTTTTAGCGTTGCCACCACCACTGGACTTGTGGTGTATTTCTTCGGGGAGAACGGCAACGGCGCCGTCACCAGTGCTTGTAGGCTGGTTCCTTTGCAGGACGCCATCTCCAATCTCTTCCACGCCGCTCCCTTCCCTTCTCCCATCCACTTGCACACCATTGAGATATTGGCGGCCCAGTAGTATTCACTTAGGCTCGGTAGTGCCAGCCCCCCCCTATCCCTGCTACGCTGCAAGAACCCCCTCCTCACTCTCGGGGTCTTCCCGGCCCACACAAAACACATGCCACTTTTCTTGAAAAAAGCCTTTGTGACCATCACCGGAAGGCACTGAAACACAAAAAGGAATCTCGGGAGGACTACCATTTTGACCGCCTGCACCCTACCCACCAGTGACAGGGGCACCATGTCCCATCTCTTAAAATCCTCCTCCATCTGTTCCACCAATCTTGTTAAATTAAGCCTATGTAAAGTTCCCCAACTCCTGGCTATCTGAATCCCTAAGTACCGGAAATCTCTTGTTACCTTCCTCAGCGGTAAATCATCTATTCCCCTGCTCTGCTCCCCCGGATGCACCACAAACAACTCACTCTTCCCCATGTTCAATTTGTACCCCGAAAATTCCCCAAACTCCCTGAGTGTCTGCATTATCTCGGGCATCCCCTCCACTGGGTCCGCAACATACAGCAATAAATCATCTGCATACAAAGATACCCGGTGTTCTCCTCCCCTGAGTACTCCCCTCCACTTCCTGGAGCCCCTCAGTGCTATGGCCAGGGGCTCAATCGCCAATGCAAACAGTAACGGAGACGGGGGACACCCCTGCCTCGTCCCTCTATGAAGATGGAAGTAGTCAGACCTCTGCCTGTTCGTGACCACACTTGCCACCGGGGCCCTATACAGCAGCTGTACCCATCCAATAAACCCTTCTCCAAAACCAAATCTCCTCAGCACCTCCCACAGATAATCCCACTCCACTCGAATGCTTTCTCGGCGTCCATCGCCACCACTATCTCCGCCTCCCCCTCTGGTGGGGGCATCATCATTACCCCTAGCAACCTCCGTATGTTCGTGTTCAGCTGTCTCCCCTTAACTAACCCAGTTTGATCCTCGTGGACCACCCCCGGGACACAGTCCTCTATCCTCGTCGCCATCACCTTGGCCAGGAGCTTAGCATCTATATTTAAAAGGGAAATGGGCCTGTAGGACCCACACTGCAGCGGGTCTTTTTCCTTCTTCAAAAGGAGCGATAGCGTCGCCGCCGACATAGTCGGGGGCAACTGCCCCCTTTCCCTGGCCTCATTAAAGGTTCTCGTCAAAAGCGGGGCCAGTAGGTCCATATATTTCCTATAAAATTCCACCGGGAATCTGTCCGGTCCCGGGGCCTTCCCCGCCTGCATGCTCCCAATCCCTTTTACCACCTCCTCCATCTCAATCTGTGCTCCCAGTCCCGCCCTCTCCTGCTCCTCCACCTTCGGGAATTCCAGCTGATCCAGGAAACACATTATTCCCTCCTTCCCTTCCGGGGGCTGAGCCTTATATAACCTCTCATAGAATGCCTTGAACACCCCGTTCACTCTCTCCGCTCCCCGTTCCATCTCTCCCTCCTCATCTCTCACCCCACCTATCTCCCTCGCTGCACCCCTCTTCCTCAATTGGTGGGCCAGTAGCCGACTCGCCTTCTCTCCATACTCATACTGCACACCCTGTGCCCTCCTCCACTGTGCCTCTGCCTTACCCGTGGTCAGCAGGTCAAATTCCACATGTAACCTTTGTCTTTCCATGTACACTCCCTCCTCCAGTGCCTCTGCATATTGCCTGTCCACCCTCAAAAGTTCTTTCAACAATCGCTCCCTTTCTTTACCCTCTTGCTTCCCTTTATGTGCCCCTATGGATATCAGTTCCCCTCTGACCACCGCCTTCAACGCCTCCCAGACCACTCCCACCTGAACCTCTCCATTGTCATTAAGCTCCAAGTACCTTTCAATACACCCCCTCACCCTTAAACATACCCCCTCATCCGCCAATAAGCCCATATCCAATCTCCAGAGTGGGTGCTGTTCTTTTTCCTCTCCTACCTCCAGGTCTACCCAATGTGGAGCGTGGTCCGAAATGGCTATGGCCGTATATTCCGTCCCTGTCATCTTCGGAATCGGTGCCCTTCCCAAGACAAAAAAGTCTATCCGTGAGTATACTTTGTGAACATGGGAATAAAATGAGAACTCCTTGCTCCTAGGCCTACTAAATCTCCAGAGGTCTACCCCTCCCATCTGCTCCATGAAGTCCTTGAGCACCCTGGCCGCTGCCGGCCTCCTCCCAGTCCTGGACCTCGACCGGTCCAGCCCTGGATCAAGCACCGTATTGAAGTCTCTCCCCATTACCAACTTTCCCGCCTCCAGGTCCAGGATACGTCCCAACATACGCCTCATAAAATTTGCAGCATCCCAGTTCGGGGCGTACGTTCACCAGAACCACCGCCTCCCCTTGCAATCTGCCACTCACCATCACATATCTACCCCCACTATCCGCCACTATGGTCTTTGCCTCAAACAGTACCCGTTTCCCCACTAAGATAGCCACCCCCCTATTCTTCGCATCTAAACCCGAATGAAACACCTGCCCCACCCATCCTTTACGTAGTCTGACCTGGTCTATCAGTTTCAGATGCGTCTCCTGCAACATAACCACATCTGCCTTTAATTTCTTTCGGTGTGCGAGTACCCGTGCCCTTTTAATCGGCCCGTTCAGCCCTCTCACGTTCCACGTGATCAGCTGGGTTGGGGGGCTATTTACCCCCCCCCTTGCCGACTAGCCATCCCCTTTTTTAACCCAGCTCCTCACCCGGTTCCCACGTACCCGTATATCCCCCCGACGGTGCCCTCCCGCCTCAACCACCCCATCCCATAACAGCTCCCCCTTCTCCTTAGCAGCAGCAACCCAGCTAAACCCCCCCCCTCCGCTAGATCCCCCTCTAGCATAGTTGCACCCCCCATGTTGCTCCCAGAAGTCAGCGAACTCTGGCTGACCTCGGCTTCCCCCCCTTGTCCCACTGTGCGAGGCCCCCTCCGTCCTGCGTCCCTGTTCCCGCCATAATTACCATAGCGCGGGAACAAAGCCCGCGTTTCCCACTCGGCCCCGCACCTAATGGCCGGCGCCCACAGTTCCTCATACCCCCCCTCCCCCCAACACTGGGAAGAGAAAAGTTACAGGATCACAAAATAAACAAATTGAAAAATCATCCCCCCCCCCCCCCGTTCCCCTTCCCCTTCCTCGCCCCACATAAGCACCCCACCACTTTGTCCCAAAAGCTCTTTCTCTCGCCAGACTATTCCAGCTTCTCGTCCACAATGAATGTCCACGTCTCTTCTGCCGTCTCAAAGTAGTGGTGCTTCCCTTGGTGTGTGACCCACCATCTCGCCGGTTGTAACATTCCAAATTGGACCTTCTTTTTGTGAAGCACCGCCTTAGCCCGATTGAAACTTGCCCTCCTTCTCGCCACCTCCGCACTCCAATCCTGGTATACGCGGATCACCGCGTTTTCCCACCTACAGCTCCGAGTTTTCTTCGCCCATCTGAGGACCGTCTCTCTGTCATTGTAGCGGAGAAACCTCACCACTATAGCTCGAGGTATTTCTCCAGCCTTTTGTCTTCGCGCCAGAACTCGATAAGCTCCCTCCACCTCCAAAGGGCCCGTCGGGGCCTCCGATCCCATTAGCGCGTGAAGCATTGTGCTCCCATATGTCCCGACGTCCGCCCCTTCTGCGCCTTCGGGAAGACCCAGGACTCTTAAATTCCTCCTCCTCGAATTATTCTCCAGTGCTTCCAACCTCTCCACACACCTTTTATGCTGTGCCCCGTGCGTTTCTGCCTTCACCACCAGGCCCTGTATTTCATCTTCGTTTTCAGCAGTCTTTGCCTTCACGACCCGAAGCTCCAGCTCTTGGGTCCTCTGCTCCTCCTTTAGCCCTTCAATCGCCTGTAATATCGGGGCCAACAGCTCCTTCTTCAACTCCTTCTTCAGCTCTTCCACACAGCGCCGCAGGAACTCTTGTTGCTCCGGGCCCCATAACAAACGGCCACCTTCCGACGCCATCTTGCTTTGAGCTTGCCTTCCTTGCCGCTGCTCCAGAGGATCCTCCACAATCCGGCCGCTATCCTCTCCCTTTTCCATGCGTATCCGGGGGGATTCCCTTCTGGTTTACCGCACCGTGTTTTTGGCAGTTTAAATTGCCGTTGGGGCTCCTATTAAGAGCTCAAAAGTCCGTTCCAACGGGAGCTGCCGAAACATGCGACTTAGCTGGTCATCGCCGCACCCGGAAGTCCCTTTCCCCCAGTTATAAACCTTGCCCTGCCGTATGTTCCTATCCCTCTCCATTGCTGTGGTGAAAGTCACTGAATTGTGGTCACTATCTCCAAAGTGCTCTCCCACAACCAAATCTAACACTTGGCCCGGTTCATTACCCAGTACCAAATCCAATGTGGCCCTGACTCTTGTCGGTCTATCCACATATTGTGTGAGGAAACCTTGCTGCACACACTGGATTAAAAACAGCCCCATCCAAACTATTCGAATTATAGTGGTTCCAATCAATATTTGGAAAGTTAAAGTCACCCATGACAACTACCCTGTGACTACCGCACTTATCCAAAATTTGCATTGCAATCTTTTCCTCCACATCTCTGTTACTGTTTGGAGGCCTATAGAAAACTAACAAAGTGACCGCTCCTTTCCTATTTCTAACTTCAGCCCACAGTAGACAGATCCTCCTCAAACTGTCTTTCTGCAGCCATCATACTATCCTTGATTAACAATGCTACTCCTCCACATCTTTAACCACCTTCCCTAATCTTACTGAAACATCTAAACCCCGGAACCTCCAACAACCATTCCTGCCCCTGTTCTATCCACGTCTCTGTAATGGCCACAACATCGTAGTCCAAGGAACCAGTCCATGCTTCAAGCTCACCAACCTTATTCCTGATGCTACTCATTGAAGTAGACACACTTCAAACCACCTTCATGCCTCCAGGTCCACTCTTGTGACCTTGGTACCTTCCTTAGTACTGCACCACCCTCAACTTCCCCAACGCTATCTCCTGGACTACAAATCAGTTTCCCATCCCCCTGCCAAATTAGTTTAACCCCCCCCCCCCGAAGGGCTGTAGCAAATTTCCTTATATTGGTGCCCCTCTGGTTCAGGTGTAACCTGTCCTGTTTGTCCAGATCCCACTTTCCCCAGAATGTGCTCCAATTATTCAAGTAACTGAAACCCTCCCTCCTGCACCATCCCTGTAGTCACGTGTTTAACTGCACTCTCTCCCTGTTCCTCACCTCGCTAGCACGTGGCACTGGCAGCAAACCAGAGATGACAACGCGGTCTGTCCTGGCTCTCAGCTTCCACCCTAGATCCCTAAATTCCTGTTTTACATCCCCATCCCTTTTCCTACCTATGTCGTTGGTACCAATGTGTACCACGACTTGTGGCTGCTCCCCCTCCCCCTTCAGGATCCTGAAAACACGATCAGAGACGTCACGGACCTTGGCACCCGGGAGGCAACACACCAACTGTGAGCCTCTATCGTTGCCACAGAACCGCCTATCTGTACCTCTAACTATAGAGTCTCCAATAACTAATGCTCTCCCGCTCTTCCTCCCTTCCCTTCTGAGCCACAGGGACAGACTCAGTGCCAGAGACCTGGTCACCGTGGCTTACCTCTGGTAGGTTCTCCCCCCCCCCCCCCCAAAACTATCCAAAACGGCGTACCTGTTATTGAGGGGAACAACCGCAGGGGATCCCTGCACTGACTGCTTCTTCCCCCTCCTTTTAAACGTCACCCAGCTACCTTGATTCTTAGGAGTAACTACATCCCTGTAGCTTCTATCTATAACCGACTCTGCTTCCCGAATGATCCTCAGCTCCTCCAGTTCCCTAACACGGTCCTTGAGGAGCTGGAGATGGGTGCACTTCCCGCAGGTGATCTCAACAGGGCCACTGACTAACCCGACAGCAGCTTTCCACAATTCACTCCCCGCAACAGCCGATCAGCGTCACCGCTCTCCCGCCCTCTGCAGGATACTTGCATCAACTTGTCCCCGCAGTCTATCCTCACTAAATTTCTATAGTGAAGACATTTTTAAGAATTTCACACTTTAGCTATGCATTCAATAAACACCGAAAACCATGAATAAATCAATCATCTTATCAGAGCCGACCTGGCCAAGCACTGGGCCGAATTCAATAGGGTGAAGACTGCGCTATACAACAACAACATAAGGTTTGGGATGCTGTGCCCAGCCAAGCTCTGGGTACTTCTTCACGGCCCCTGCGGACGCAGACAAGTTTGTTGCGGAGAACGGACTGGAAAAGTGGCAACAGGAAAAGTAATGAAGAGCCCATATGAAGAGACTCTTGATGCTTAAGTGTTTCTTTTTTACATTCTGTACAGCCAACTGTGAACCATCGCCATATCGACCACTTTGCGAGAGAGTGTACTGCCTCATTCTGGGGATGAGAGTGGAAAGAGAGGGAGGTATGAATGAGTGCAGCAAAGCGCAGGAGAAGGTGAAGGAAATGGCGGACAGGGATCGGGAGACGGGAGGTCACGCAACTAGCCCTGGGAGGGGGGGACAACACACTAGTGAGTAGCGCGGTAGCTAGCACTGAGAAGCATGCAGGAGAGCGAGGCCGCGGTACATCTCACTCGAGGGAAAGCACCTGTCAAGAGTGGGTGGGGGCTCTTCTCCCCCCCCTCCCCCCTCAAAAGATGAGAAATGTCATAATTACTTGAAGCAGACTATTAATTTGAGTGAGTATGAACATTGCGCACTGTGAACCTGCATCTGTTATGTTTTGGTTTGATGGGTTGCGGTTGTGCAGTATGTTACTGTGTGCCATTTTCAGTCTGTTCATTAAACTTGCAGGAAACATTGCAGGTGGATGAAGACGACAGGCCTGAGCTAGTATGGTGGAAGTGTAAGAAGTGGGCTTTGCACTTGGTCACCAGACTCTTTGAAAGGTATTGTATAGATCACAAAATAGATTGTCTGGCTCATCTAAACTCCTGCATTCAAGGAAGTCACAACATCCTCTGGATCTTTGCCTCCATGACCCTAACCAATGGTCTGATCCAGGAATTGGTTATTTTATTATGTTAAAGGCTTCCTGATATTGTCCCTTAATGTTGTCTGTTTTAAACCTGTGTCCCCTTTCCTGCTCTCATAGCTTAATTAGAGGAGATGGAACCAGAACGTCTGCAATTGTGTTTCACACAAATGTATGATAAAGAAAGAAACCAGCTGACCAACCTGACCCATAGCATCTCAGTATGGTGTAACTTAAACACACCATTCTCAATCCCTGCTGTCACACGATCTCCGTCAAAATACCTTCAGATAATTTAGGAACATTTCTCTCCGAAATCCCCCCCCCGAGAAATCAAGCGACTTCCAAGAGATAGAATGATTGATGGCACAGGTCTCCATTGACCCACTTGGTATCTATGTGCAGATGTTCTTTACTTACAGAAGGTACTTTATGGAGTGCTGGCAAAAGAAAGTAAGGCAGACAACAAGAGGAAAAAGGACAAAGATTCACTTGAAGCAATACAGCATGGTGTTGACTCTTGAGGAAAAGCTGGGCGCCTCCAGGATGTGCAGAAGTTGGAGAACAAGCGAAGGGATCCGAACCACAGTGTTGTGCCAGTGCAGAGGCAAGATATGAGAGGCAGAAGAATCAACAGTCTCCGAGGAATCAGCAGGAGAATTCCTCAGGCAGTTGGTTATGTGAGGCTTATAATCGGCAATGTACAGCGCACATTTGTGTCATCTACCATCAAAAGATGTTCCCTTTATTGTTGGCATTATCGTCCTTGAGTCCAATGACCGCAATACTGCACATGTCATCCATCCAACTCCCTTTTCAATGCTTGCAGCAAATCCACACTAGCTACGTGCCAGCAGCTTATTCCAGAGGTTGGTAACTCTGTGAAAAGAAGCACTTCCTGGCATCAGTTCTTTTTTTGGGGGCCTGTTGTCCATCGTAACCTGCCTATCTCAAATAACCTTTCCACATGTACAGAGTCTAATTCTTTTATTGTTCTCTTCAAAATCTACACTTTTCCAAAATAGGTTTCTCCAGCCTGACATGATTGAAAGACCTTCAACTAGGTGCCAATCAAGTGGCACTTCCCTGAATGTTTTCCTGTCTGCAGACCAAACCTAATTGAGACGTGGCCTGACCAAGGCCTCATACAAAAAAAAACTAATGGTACTTTATCCTTTCTATTTAATAATCCCAGCAACATTGCCTAACCCCCCTAATTATGACCCGTCGTGAATCTTGCGTTACCTGCACAAAGTAATTCTTGGGTCCTTTTCATCATGCCTTGAATTTGTAACTTAGCATGGCGCATTCGTCTGGAGTTGCTTCTTCTCAATCGTGC
Source organism: Scyliorhinus torazame (assembly GCF_047496885.1). Taxonomy (NCBI): domain Eukaryota; kingdom Metazoa; phylum Chordata; class Chondrichthyes; order Carcharhiniformes; family Scyliorhinidae; genus Scyliorhinus; species Scyliorhinus torazame. The sequence continues at coordinate 55,425,696 of NC_092725.1, forward strand.
TACAGTTTCTGCATTAATCAGTGTCTGCTGGACTTTCCCCTGCAACGTTATTACAATCCAGATCATTGATAAAGATTAAGACCAAGGACTGTTAACGTTGATCCACAAACACTGTTGGTGACTGGCTTCGAAACAGAATCCTGACCAGCAATACCTACTCCATGTGCAGCCAGTTCTTTATCCGATTCAGTAACTGCTTGCTGATCGCATAACCTTATCCTTACACAATAGCCTTTTGTGTAAGACTTTATCAAAAGCTTTTGAAATTATAGGTGCACGCTATCGATTGGGCTTCCAACATCCACCAGCTTTGTATTTTCATCAAGGATTTCAATCAAGTTGGTGAGACAGGACCTTTTTCAAAAGCCATGCTGATATTCTTGAATAACCTCTTTTTTTCATAAATTCCGAGTACCCAATTCATTTTTCCAATCCACTTAACTTGCACGTCTTTGGGTTGTGGGGGCGAAACCCATGCAAACACGGGGAGAATGTGCAAACTCCACACGGACAGTGACCAGAGCCGGGATCGAACCTGGGACCTCGGCGCCGTGAGACTGCACTGAATAACCTCTTTAAAAATGATCGTACAGTATATCTCTAATGATCCTTCCTAGCAACCTGCCTGTCAGATTGATATGTTAACCTGAAGTTAAAGCATACTCTTTTTTTTGGCTCCTGACATATTGATCACTTTAATTTAAATAATAAAATGGCTTCACAGCAACATCTTGCTGACCGAGAAAGTTCTGCCATTGTTAATATCTAGCATTCCAGTGACTGAGTGCTGGTGCTGCACTTCATTAATAAATTCTATTTAGGAAGAGTGATACTGTGGCATTGTGCATTTGCCAGTAAGATTTGCTAGAGAGTGGTGATGAAATTGGGGCATTCCCCACACGATCAATTCCAGTCTCAAAAGTGTTGATGTGGAAAGCTGCTGAGCAAAGGCCAAGTGATTCCAAAAGAGATGGTGATCGAGAGAGGGCCAGTCTGCCATTGATTCCTTCAGTTTTTGTCTGTAGAGTAACTTGAGCAAAGCCCTGAAAGCCTGTGGAGCAGGAAATGTGTTTGATGGAGGAATATTTCATTGAGGACGAGAGGGTTATGGAATTCATCACCCAGTGAAACATACTGCACCCCTCCACTCCCTTTAGGAAAAGGAAACGGAACCAGAAATGTTGGCCGATACTGGTTCTGATCCAGAATTAATAAAGAGGATTATGTGAAGAACTTAATAAAGTAGGGAGATTGTCTTGAAGCCTGGCATGTGCTCTGTTAGTCTTAAGATAAAAGGTTTAGGCTCTGCTGAATGATTGTGCAGTAGTTCCTCAGAGTTAATACCACAGCAGCTTATTGAAAAACCCACTTTGAATTCTAAAGTCCTGATTGATTTTCCTCTTCTAACTCCTTTATGAATGTAATCCACTAATTAAATAGATTTGAACAATTTTTGTGCAGGGTTTTTAAATTTTGAGTGTGACCTATTTAAATTCAATTCTATTTTGTTATAATTTGATCATTGGACTTCATTACAATTTTTCCCAATATCACTTGCTCTGCAGATATGGAAGCCCTGGAAATGTAACAAAAGAATACAATGAATTTTCAGAATTCTTTTTTAAAACATATGCCGTGGGTATTCAGCAGGTAAGAGCACAATGATGGTCGTGATTGACTTTTGGGATGTTCATTATCAACTGTGTAAAATTGGTGCCGGGTCTGAGTAATTGAGCTATTATCTGCATTGAACTGCAAAGTGATCGTTGCCTTGAGATAGCACTCCATCGTGGCTCAGTGCCTTAACCAGTGAACTATGTAGGCAAACAGAGCAGCCATTCTGCTCCAGCAACCTCCCATAATTAACAAGAACCAGTTTTAATATAGATTTCAAGTACCCAATTCTTTTATTTTTCCAATTAAGGGGCAATTTAACTTGGCCATTCCACCTACCTTCACATCTTGAGGTTCTGGGAGTGAGACCCACGCAGACACGGGAGAACGTGCATACTCCACATCGGACAATGACTCTGGATCGAACCCGGGACCTCTGCGCGGTGAGGCAGCAGTGCTAACCACTGCGCCACCATGCTGCCCCAGCAAGAAACAGTTAATGTGTTTTTAGTAGCATTATTTTTGAGGGTAATTCATAGAATTCCTCCAGTGCAGAAGGAGGCCATTCAGCCCATCAAGTCTACACCGACTCTCTGAAAGAGCACCCCACCTAGTCCCACTCCTCACCCTATCCCCGTAACCCTACCTACATCTTTGGACAGGAAGGGGCAATTTTTAACATGGCCATAAACCTGTACATCTTTAGATAGTGGGAGGAAACTTGAGCATCCGGAGGAAACCCACATAAACACTGGCGAAGGTGCCAACTCCACACAGACAGTTACCCAAGGCTGGAATTGAACACGGGTTCCTGGAGCTGTGAAGCAGCAGTGCTAACTCCCACCATGCCAATTGTTGGCTAGGGCACAGGGAACTCCTTGCTTTTCAAATAGCACAGAGGGATCTTGTTTTATTTCCACTGAAACACGCAGGTAATAATAATCTTTATTAGTGTCACAAGTAGGCTTGCATTAAGACTGCAATGAAGGTGGGGTCTTGGTTTAGCTCCCTCATTACTGCACAGGTGTGTCGGTTGACATTGTTGTCAGTTCCTTAAGTGGAGCTTGAAGCCGCGGACTCCTGATTCTGACATGAATCATAGTAATTGAGCCAATAATACACTGAGTGCTGTCTTTACTCACAAGGCCATTGAGGACCTTGTGTATTTTCTTACATTGAGTGACTGACAGCTAAATAAAATGAGGATGAGCCAGAAGGAAAGACAACAAAGGATTAAACCTCATGCTTAGAAAGGGAATGGTTTAGAGAGGAATTGAAAATGATGCATAGATGAAATTTAAAGCAAAACACTGCTTATGGGACAAATGACCCATTTTTGTGACCCCATTTCTATATACTAATATCAGCATTAGCTGCCATTGACTGAATTCAATTTCTATAAGATTGACTTTGTTTTCCAATGAGATAAACAATTCATATAATTCTGTGACACTACAAAATTGCAGGTGAAGGGACTTGGCAAAAATAAACTCTGATTTAAAATGTTGCAAAGAAAGGATACGTTTAGTGAGGCTTAAATCTGCAACAACCAAGTCTTGAGTTTCTGCTGAAAGCTGTGTATCAACAGTGCCATTGATTATATGCTTCACTGCTCATGTTCCTTGTTTCAGGTGCTACTAAAGTTGGTAGATCAGCATCGACAGAAACAATATGTTGCACCTCGTGTGCTACAGCAAGTCCTTAACTACCTGAATCAAGGTGTCAACCACTCTCTCACATGGAAGCAAATGAAGCCGCACATTCAGGTAAGCACCACTTGGGCTTTACACATCTGTGCTTGCCCATAATTCTGTTACAGCTTCATGCAGTTAGCTTGCTGTTGAAGGGTGAGACTCCTATCACTGAACAGCTGGTTCTTTGCCATGAGGAAGTTTCCATAACTCTTCAGGGAATCAGGAGTTATGGGAAGGCAGGAGAATGGGGATGAGGAAAATATCAGCCATGATTGAATGGCGGAGCAGACTCTATGGCATAATTCTGCTCCAATGTCTTATGGTCTTATGAATTCTTCCTGTAGATACCTGCTGGAGCAGTGTTGACAGGCTCTCCGAAGCAATTCTGCTCTTTCCTTGGTTCAGACAGGAAGGCAAGAGAAAAGACGATCAAAATTCAGTCAAATTGGAATTATTAGATTAAAATGTAAATACCCGTCTGATACTGATATGACCCCTTTTCAGGACCTTAACAATAAAATGAAGGAGATATCAATTTGCTCTGATGCTATCACAGTGAAATCTAACTTGTAACTTGCCATTAATTCGGAGTTTTGCAGTTGCGCTAAATCATAGGGTTGAGTGGCAATGATGTATTCAAGATCTTTGAGCAAAAAGGACAGCCAAGAGATGGAGCTTTTTAGGAAGGATGAGGTGATTTTGGAAAGAATGTGACTGACATTATTATTATTTATACAGAGCATTTCTGAAGAGGTAGTCTTCCCACTGATGTGTTACAAAGATGAAGATGAGGAGCTGTGGCAGGAGGATCCATACGAATACATTCGGATGAAATTTGGTGAGGTCCACAAAATGTCCCTGGATTTGATTGTGCTATAGGTTTTCTTCTGTGTTGCTAAAAGCTGAGAGAACCTGACAGTGATTTCTATTCCCTCTCCATTGTCCTAGCAAAAAGGTAATTTCATTAAATTGTGAAGCCAAGATAATTAAAATCAGTTCTTGCTGCGTGCATCACTTTGAGCGCTGCAGTGATAGCTGGTGATTAGTGTATGTGAAAACTGCGGCTGCATTAATTAGTGGTATTGTTGGAATTTTTTTTTTTAGATGTATTCGAGGACCATGTCTCTCCAACCATTGCAGCCCAGAATTTCCTTTATACTGCAGCAAAGAAGAGAAAGGAGGTGAGGCAACTTTCCCTGTGTCATGTGAAATTCAGTTCTGCAACTGATTATATTATAGTTCAATATCAATGAACTGCAGCTTGAAGTTTTCAGAATCTCTCTGTCACTGGGATTCAACACTGTTTTGGGACCTGGTAGGATTTACATGACATGAAGCTATATTGTGAAAATAAAACACTCTTGAGCTATTGGGTCATAAATTGCTGCAGTGGCAGATTTCTTTCTGGGCCTCCAAGGTTGAGTGTTACCTCAGGGCCATAAATCACATAATGGAGCCTCCACGGCATTAAATATCAGCTCTAAATGTTTGCAGTGGGAATAATTTTTATTGCATCAAACTAGCGAGTTTAGAATTGGCATTAAAGGGCAGCACGGTGGCGCAGTGGGTTCGCCCTGCTGCCTCACGGCGCCGAGGTCCCAGGTTCGATCCCGGCTCTGGGTCACTGTCCGTGTGGAGTTTGCTCATTCTCCCCATGTTTGCATGGGTTTCACCCCCACAACCAAAGATGTGCAGGGTAGGTGGATTGGCCATGCTAAATTGCCCCTTAATTGGGAAAAAATGATTGGGTACTCAAAATTTATTTATTTTTTAAATAAAAAAACTTGGCATTAAGTTGAAAGGGGAGCCTCGAAGCGAGAAGAGGCTTTCATAGGTTTTGGCATGGCTAATGGCTGACTGGCGCAAATCAACTAGCAAATTGCGAGGAATCCCACTTGTGGGGTTTTCTCCAAATTAATAATGGTGAGCACGTTCAATAATGGTGAGACTTCCAAGCAATAACCTTTTGTCAAAAAAACTCCAAAGTATCAGCCAAGTAGCTGAGGTGGGGCAGGTCTTAGTGCAGCAAACAAAATCTGTATATCCAGAAACTAGTTTATGTAAACAATTCACTACAAGAAAACAGTCTGTTTCCTCAGCAAAGAGAATCTTTACATTGAGCTTCCACGAACGACAACAAATGTAACTCCTGACCAAAACTGCAGCAAAGTCTGCTGATTTAAAGCATGACAATTTCTCTAGCAAAATACAGTGAGCGGAGGATCGTTGCCTAGAAATGTATGAAAAATCCATCCTGGTCAATGACAGTAGTCTGACCAATGGAGGTCATCCCATCATCTCCAAACCTTGTATGATGCCAACTGATCAACTATATCTTGCCCTAAGGCCTAATCTAAAGTCAAAGTTCAATTCCTATTTCCCCCACCCCCTAGACTAATGAAGATACCTGAATAAATTAGTTGAAGTCCGATTAAAATTAACTTGAAATACTTGAAATTATTTATTGCAAATTTTCTTATTGTAAAAGTAATGATCTTAATTCCACTGTTTTGTCACTTTGAACTGATTTAACTTCTGTAGGTTTTGCCAAAGATGATGAGCTTTTGTTACCAGATCTTGACGGATCCAAACGGCGATCCTCGAAAGAAGGATGGGGCACTGCATGTAATTGGTTCTTTGGCGGATATTCTGCTCAAAGTAAGTTTCTAAATAAGTTTGGAGAGAAATGTTTATATCAAGCTTATCTTTAGTGGTTAGGCAGGATACATCTGAGCTGTAGGAATCGATGATTGTAGGTTTGTGGCACAGTTTGTCCTTAGTTAGCCGATCTCTTGTTGGGACACTATCTGGGCTCCCAGAGTTTGGGAGAAGAAGAAAAGTCCAACAATTTGCAAGGATTTTATAGGGAGCCATGGAGCGAGACTAACTGATAACTCTTTCAATGACCCAACAAAGACATGAGCCCTTTTGCATTTCAAGATTTTATGAATTTAATAACATCTGCAGAGAGGGCATGTATACATTTTGGACATTGATGAGACTAGCTTTGACTACAGATGTCTCTGAAAATAGCTTGTTGGGCCATCCTTGTCCAAGTTCATGCATGCAGGTTGGTCACTTAGCTGAGGGTTGCCTCACAAAAATAGTCTTTTTCCGACCAGAAGGGGAGCATAATAATTAGCCAGTGAAGAAAAAGATAGATAATGTTCTAGTACTCTGGTCATATTATCTCTGAAGTTGAACCTAGATGTAAGAGTATCAAGAAATGTCAGACGCATCCAGAATGATGTTTAAAAGTCGAGAAGTGTTTGGCTCCGAGAGATAGATAGTGTTTTCTTCATTCCAGGGATGTGGGCATTACTGATGAGGCCAGCATTTGTGCTCTTATAAATGTTGTGCTGTAAGCTGCTATCTTCAACCATGTTCAGTGTACTTGACCTTCTCTAGGTTTATAAATCCTCTTGATCTAAAATTATTACATCATCTAGTGGATATAGTCTCATATTTATAGCAGAGCGGAACAATTATGGGCGGCATACAGATAGATAATATCCTGTCTCTCGAGGTCACTAATGCACTTGACAATCATAGAATCCTCCTGTTCAGAGGCCATTCAGCCTATCGAGGTTGCACCGAGCCTCTGAAAGAACACTCCACCTAAGCCCAATCTCCCGCCCTATCCCCGTATACCCACCTAGGGTCAATTTAGCATGGCCAATCCACCTAACCTGCACATCTTTGGACTGTGGAAGAAAACCGGAGCACCCGAAGGAAACCCACGCAGACATGGGGAAAATGTGCAAACTCCACACAGATAGCCACCCGAGGTGGGAATCGAACCCGGGTCTCTGGTGCTGTAAGAAAGCAGTGCTAACCACTGCACCATTGTGCCGACATGATGCAATAATAGAAAGGATGTTGCATCCCTTGGTATGAATTCTGCTTTCAAATACCCTGTATTTTCTGTATTTTGAATATTATATTTTGATGCTTCGCTTCGGGCAGCACAAAACCATTCAGTATAACGCTAAGCTTCCTGCACTCTGCCCAAAAATGCATGAGCTAACCTCTAATTTGGACAAGCACCTGCCCCTGCACCCATTTCTTATAACAGACATCCTTTGTTCCTCTCTTGGCCTGACTAGTTTTGTAGAGGTGGTAAAATTAATTTTGTTGTTTGGGTTCATGCCCACAATGTTGTGGATCTGAAAACTCAAACTCCTCTCTAGTAGGACCTTTCTGGTCAATGGAGGAGACTTTCAGACTCTTAACTGAGTTGGTTTCAAGCCCATATCTCAGACATGTCAGTTCAAAGAGCCTTAATACAATTGAAGTCAACAGGAATCGTGGAAAAGTTCTCCACTGGCTAGTCAAACCTAGCGCTAGGCAGATGGTTATCAGGCCAGTTTAGCAGCCCCAGGACACTTCAGGAGTTCCTCAAGGTAATGTCCTGAGCCCAGCCATTCTCAGCTGTTTCATCCATCATTTGGTCAGAAGTGGGGACATTTGCTGGTGATTGCATGGTGTTTCGTTCCATTCGTAAATCCTCAGATACTAAAGCAGTGTATGCCCACTTGCAGCAAGGTTTGGACAACATTCAAGCTTGCGCCAATAAGTTACAAGTAGTAATTGCGTCACACAAGTGGCAGGCTTTGAGAAAGTCTAATCTCTTCTCTTTGATATTTAATGGAATTATTATTGTTGAATCCCCCAACACCCTGGGGTTGGTTGGTTGGACATTGACTAAAAGCTGAACTGGACTAGCCATATAAAGACTGTGACACAAAACTAGGTCAGAGACTGGGAATTCGGACACGAGTAACTGGCCTCCTAACTCTCAAGTTCTTTTTACCAATAACAAAGCACAAGTCAGGAGTTTGATGGAATTCTCTCCACTTGCCTGGATGAGTGTAGCCCAACAGCAGAAAGCCGCTCAAACCCATCCAGGAAAAAGCAACCTGCTTGATTAGCACCCTATCCACTGTCTTAAACATTCATTCCATTCATCACTGACACATCATTGCTGACCTGTGTACCATCTAAAGGAAGTGCTGTAATAACCTGACAAATTGCCTTTCAGCAGTACCTTCCAACGCGTGGCCACTACTACTTAGAAAGACAAGGGCACCAGAGACATGGGATACCGTCACCTGGATGTTCCCTTCCAGATGCTACATTAGCTTGATTTGGAACTAGGGCCGCACGGTGACACACTGGTTAGCACTACTGCCTCACGCACTGGGTTCCATCCCGGCCCCGGGTCACTTGTCCGTGTGGAGTTTGCACGTTCTCCTCGTGTCTGCGTGGGTCTCACCCCCACAACCCTAAAAGATGTGCAGAGTAGGTGAAATGGCCTCACTAAATTTGCCCCTTAATTGGAATAGAAAGATTTAGGTACTGTTAAATTTGTACGAATAAATAAATAAAACAAAACTTGGTTTGGAACTATATTGCTATTCCTTCATCGTCACCCAGTCAAAGTCCTGTAACTCCCTAGCTAACAGCACTCAACTGTACCCTCTCCACATGGACTGCAGTGCTTGAAGAAGACTGCACTACACAGCGTTAATAAGGGCACAAGGATGGTCATAAATTGCTGGCTTTATCAGTGACACTGACATCCCAAGTATGAAGAAAGCACTAACTCTCTGAGCCAAACACATCCAGCATTTTAAACATTAGTTTCACAGTTACCTCAAAGTATTGTGCATTTGTTTTACTCTTGTTTCATCTTCACTGAACTAATGCAAAATTTATTTTTATACCAACAGAAAAACACATACAAGGGCCAAATGGAGTTGATGCTTCAGAATTATGTATTTGCACTCTTTAACTCTGACTTAGGCTACCTCCGAGCTAGGGTAAGGCCAAATACCATGTGCATGATTTTGTGATGACTAGCTCGAACCAACTAAGGCTGTTGTTAGCTTTCCTCCCTGCTCTGTTTTGTTATTTGAAAATGAGGTTGCACGCATTTCTGAACGGGAAAACTTTGAAGAAAAACGGCCTCGGATCCAGTCACAAATGCAGCAATGTTTGTCAGTACCTGGAAGGGGTAAAAACAGGTTTACTTTTTGAGGGGAAAGCACTTTTTAAAAAGTATTATAATTCAAATTTTACAATAACAAAAACATACCCAGCAAACCTGCCCAATCTGCCTGACATATATACATCTGCCAATAATGAGAATAGTGGTACGACGTGCATATAGGAACATGAGAAATAGCAGGAGTAGGCCATTCAGCCCCTCGAGCCTGATCCACCAAAATCATAGCTGATCTGATGCGAGCTTAACTCTACTTTCCTGCCTGTCTGTCATAATTCTTGATTTTACAACTGGATGTGGCAGGACTGCAGAGCTTTCAGCATCTACCCTGTCGAGCCCCCTCAGAAACCTTTATGTTTCAATAAGGGCACCTCTCATTCTTCTAAATCCCAATGAGATTGGGCCCAATCTGCTCAGCCTTTCCTCCTAAGACAACCCCTTTATCCCAGACATCAACCTAGTGAATCTTCTTTGAACTACCTCCAATGCAAATAAGGTGACCAAAACCATGCACGCTACTCCATGTAGCTCGAAAATGGCTTACATAGAACAGTACAGGCCCTTCAGCCCACGATGTTGTGCCGGCCATTTATCCTAATCGAGGATTAACCTAACCTATCCCTTCAATTTACTGCTGTTCATGTGCCTGTCCCAGAGTTGCTTAAATGTCCGTTCTGACTCCACCACCTCTGCTGGCAGTGCATTCCACGCGTCCACCGTTTTGTGTGTAAAGAACCTATCTCTGACATCTCCCCAATACCTTCCTCCAATCACCTTAAAATTATGTCCCCTCGTGACAGCCATTTCCACCCTGGGGAAAAGTCTCTGGGTAGCCCTTCTATCCATGCCTCTCATCACCTTGTTCACCTCTATTAAGTCATCTCTCTTCCTTCTTCGCTCCAGTGAGAAAAACCCTAGCTCCCTCAACCTTTCTTCATAAGACATGCCCTCCAGTCCAGGCAGCATCCTGGTAAATCTCCTCCGCACCTTCTCCAAAGCATCCACACCCTTCTTATAATGAGGCGACCAGAACTAGACACAATATTCCGTGTGGTCTAACCAGGGTTTTATAAAGCTGCAACAAAACCTTGTGTCTCTTAAACTCAATCCCCCGTTAATGAAAACCAACACACCCATACGCCTTCTTAACAACCCTATCAACCTGGGTGGCAACTTTGAAGGATCTATGTACGTGGACCCCAAGATCCCTCTGTACCTCCACACTTCCAAGAATCCTGCCTTTAACTCTGTATTCAGCATTTAAATTCGACCTTCCAAAATGAATCACTTCACATTTATCTAGGTTGAACTTCGTCTGCCAATTCTCAGCCCAGCTCTGTATCCTGTCAATGTCCTGTTGTAACCTGCAACAGCCCTTGACACTTATCTGCCACTCCACCAACCTTTGTGTCATCGGCAAACTTACTATCCCACCCTTCCACTTCCTCATCCAAGTCATTTATAAAAATCACAAAGAGCAGAGGTCCCAGAACAGATCCCTGCGGGACACCACTGGTCACTGACCTCTAGGCAGAATACTTTCCATCCACTACCACTCGCTGTCTTTTTTCAGCCAGCCAATTCTGTATCCAGACAGCCAAATTTCCCTGTATCCCATGCCCCCTAACTTTCTGAATGGCTTATAAAGGTGTAGCATGACTTCCCTACTTGTATACTCCATCTCACTTGTAATAAAGGCCCAAATTCTGTTTGCCTTCTTATTGACTTCCTGCACCTGCATGTTGACTTTTTGTGATTATTATACAGTGTGTCCCTCTGGATCACAGCATTCTGCAATCTGTTTCTTTTTAAGTTACATTCTGCTTTTCTATTAAACCGGTCAAGGTATGGGCAAAACAAACTATTTTTGTGAATTTGCATTGGCAGACAAAGTGAGCCTGCAGTTCAAGGAAAAAGTTCATCCTTTGAGTTCTAAATTCCAACTACTCAGTGGTGCACAAGATGGCAAAACTATTTTTTGGTTTACATTTAAAACTAACATTCTGCTGCTCTCTAATGGGCCATGTTATACTGTCTCCTTTCATTTGTGTTTTATTCACATTCTCATCAGATTTTGATTTGTGTATCTCGGAAGATAGTCTATCCGAGCTACCGTTTTCCTGCTAAATCTAGGCAGCTGTCCTGTACAAATAGTCTATTAAGGGTGGCACAGTGGTTAGTGCTGCTGCCTCACAGCTCCAGGGACACGGGTTCAATTCTGGTCTCTGGTGACTGTGTGGAGCTTGCACTTTCTCCCCGTGTCTGCGTGGGTTTCCTCTGGATTCTCCGGTTTTCTCCCACAGTCCAAAGATGTGCAGATTAGGTGTATTGGCCATGCTAAATTGCTCCTTAGTGTCAAAAAGGTTAGGTGGGGATAGGATGGAGCCCTGCTCTTTCCAGGGGCCAGTGAGGATGCAATGGGCCGCATGGCCTCCTTCTGCATTGTAAATTCTATGATTAATTGTAAATAGTTGCTTTGTTTTTAAAAAATTCCTATCCATCAATCATCAATGTTTATAGAATCAGACACCAACAGCAGAAAACGTTCCACTCTGGAATGCTTTAGTACTAAAATGCCTGTTAATGTGAACCTCGGTGGTTCACCACCTAATAATAATCATCTCTATTGTCACAAGTAGGCTTACATTAACACTGCAATGAAGTTACTGTGAAAAGCCCCTAGTCGCCACATTCTGGAGCCTGTTCGGGTACACAGAGGGTGAATTCAGAATGCCCAAATTACCTAACGGCACGTCAAAGAACAAAGAAACGTACAGCACAGGGGCAGACCCTTCGGCCCTCCAAGCCTGCGCCGACCATGCTACCCGTCTAAACTAAAATCTTCTACATTTCCGGGGTCCGTATCCCTCCATCTCCATCCTATTCATGTATTTGTCAAGATGCCCCTTAAACGTCCTATCGTCCCTGCTTCCACCACCTCCTCCGCTAGCAAGTTCCAGACACCCATTACCCTTTGTGTAAAAAAAACCTGCCTCCTACAACTCCTCTAAACCTTGCCCCTCGCACCTTAAACCTATGCCCCCGAATAATTGACCCCTCTACCCTGGGAAAAAGTCTCTGAACATCCACTCTGTCTATGCCCATCATAATTTTGTAGACCTCTATCAGGTCGCCCTTCAACCTCCGTCGTTCCAGTGAGAACTGTTGCTTGTTTTAGCCTTAGTTTACTTTATTCTAATTCTGTCACCTTTGCTCATGAGTCGCCAGGTATCTTTCTGATACCTGACCAACGTCCTGGTAAATCTCTTCTCCACCCTCTTTAAAGCCTCCACATCCTTCTGGTAGTGTGGTGACCAGTTTTAAAATATATATATATATTTTATTGAAAATTTTTCGATCACAATTTTTTCCCCTTACACATCAAACATAACAAAAAAGAAAATTTAACAGAGAACAAATGGCTAATCAACATGGTAAACTAATCATTTAACATAAACTAAAACTTCCCCCTCCTTCCCTGGGTTGCTGCTGCTGGTCATCTGTCTTCCCTCTAACGTTCCCCTAGGTAGTCGAGGAATGGCTGCCACCGCCTGGTGAACCCTTGAGCCGATCCTCTCAGGGCAAACTTTATCTGCTCCAGTTTTATGAACCCCGCCATATCGTTTATCCAGGCCTCCAGTCCGGGGGGTTTCGCTTCCTTCCACATGAGTAAAATCCTACGCCGGGCTACTAGGGACGCAAAGGCCACAATGTCGGCCTCTTTCGCCTCCTGCACTCCCGGCTCATCCGCAACTCCAAATAGAGCTAGCCCCCAGCCTGGTTTGACCCGGACCTTCACCACCTTCGAGATCACTCCCGTCACTCCCTTCCAATACCCCTCCAGTGCCGGGCACGACCAAAACATATATGCGTGGTTTGCCAGGCTTCCGCCGCACCTCCCACACTTGTCCTCCACTCCAAAGAACCTGCTCAATCTTTCTCCCGTTATGTGTGCTCTATGTAGCACCTTGAATTGAATCAGGCTAAGCCTGGCGCACGAGGAAGAGGAATTTACCCTGCTTAGGGCATCAGCCCACATACCCTCCTCTATCTCCTCCCCTAGCTCTTCCCACTTTCCTTTTAACTCGCCCGCCGACTCCTCCCCCTCTTCCCTCATCTCTCGGTATATCTCTGACACCTTGCCCTCCCCGACCCACGCCCCCGAAAGCACTCTGTCCTGGATCCCCTGTGCCGGGAGCAGCGGAAATTCCCTCACCTGTTGTCTTGTGAACGCCCTCACCTGCATATATCTAAGGAAGTTTCCCCGGGGCAACTTATACTTTTCCTCCAATGCTCCCAAGCTCGCAAACGTCCCATCTATAAATAAATCTCCCACCCTCCTAATTCCCAACTGGTGCCAGCTCTGGAATCCTCCATCCATCTTTCCTGGGGCAAACCTGTGGTTGTTCCTGATTGGGGACCCCACCAGGGCTCCCCGCGCACCTCTCTGTCGCCTCCATTGTCCCCAGATATTCAATGTTGCAGCCACCACTGGGTTCTTGGTAAACGTTTTTGGTGAGAGCGGTAGCGGCGCCGTCACCAGCGCCTCTAGGCTCGTCCCTTTACAGGACTTTCTCTACAGTCTTTTCCACGCCGCTCCCTCTCCCTCCATCATCCATTTACGAATCATCGCCACATTGACGGCCCAATAGTAGTCGCCCAAATTCGGTAGCGCCAATCCTCCTCTGTCTCTGCTACGTTGTAGGAACCCCCTCCTTACCCTCGGGACTTTCCCTGCCCACACGAAGCTCGTGATGCTCCTGTCTATTTTTTAAAAAAATGTCTTAGTGATTAGTATAGGGAGACATTGAAATACAAATAAGAACCTCGGGAGGACCATCATCTTAATTGCCTGCGCTCTGCCCGCCAACGACAGAGGCTGCATGTCCCACCTCTTGAAGTCCTCCTCCTTTTGTTCTACCAATCGTGTCAGATTAAGTCTGTGCAAGGTTCCCCAGCTCCTAGCGATCTGAATCCCCAGATATCGGAAGTTTCTTTCCTCTTTCCTTAGAGGCAGGCCTTCTATCTCTCCACTCTGGTCCCCAGGGTGTATCACGAATAGTTCACTCTTTCCCATGTTAAGCCTATATCCCGAGAAATCTCCGAACTCCCTCAATATCTGCATGACCTCTGTCATCCCCCCACTGGGTCCGTCACATACAACAGTAGGTCATCTGCGTATAGCGACACTCGGTGTTCTTCTCCCCCTCTAATCACCCCTCTCAATTTCCTGGAGTCTCTCAACGCCATGGCCAGAGGTTCAATTGCCAACGCGAACAACAATGGAGATAGCGGGCATCCCTGTCTTGTTCCCCTATATAGTCGGAAATACTCCGATCTTTGCCGACCCGTGACCACACTTGACGTTGGGGCCCCATGAAGGAGTTTGACCCAGCTAATAAACCCATTCCCGAACCCAAACCTCCTTAACACCTCCCATAAGTACTCCCACTCCACCCTATCAAATGCCTTCTCTGCATCCATTGCCGCCACTATCTCTGCCTCCTCCTCCACTGGGGGCATCATTATCACCCCTAATAGTCGTCGCACGTTGACATTCAGTTGTCTCCCCTTTACGAACCCTGTCTGGTCTTCGTGCACCACCCCCGGGACACAGTCCTCTATCCTCGATGCCAGTACCTTTGCCAGCAATTTGGCGTCCACATTCAATAATGAAATAGGTCTATAGGACCCGCACTGCAACGGATCTTTATCCCGCTTCAGAATTAGCGATATCGTCGCCTCCGACATTGTCGGGGGTAAAGTCCCTCCTTCCCTGGCCTCATTAAACGTCCTCACCAACAGCGGGGCCAACAAGTCCACGTATTTTCTATAAAATTCCACCGGGAACCCGTCTGGTCCCAGAGCCTTCCCTGCTTGCATATTTCCCAGCCCCTTAATAACCTCGTCCACCCCAATCGGTGCCCCCAGGCCTTTCACCTCCTGCTCCTCCACCCTCGGGAACCTCAATTGATCCAGGAACTGCCGCATCCCCTCCTCTCCCTCCGGGGGTTGGGACCTATACAGTCCTTCATAAAAGGTCTTGAACACCTCGTTTATCTTCCCTGCTCTCCGCACCGTAGCTCCCTTTTCGTCTCTAATTCCCCCTATCTCCCTCGCCGCTGTCCTCTTTCGCAGCTGATGGGCCAGCAGGCAACTAGCCTTTTCCCCATATTCATACCTCCTCCCCTGTGCCTTCCTCCACAGCACCTCCGCCCTTCTGGTGGTCAAAAGGTCGAACTCCGTCTGGAGTCGTCTTCTCTCCCTGTACAGTCCCTCCTCCGGGGTCTCCGCAAATTCCCTGTACACCCTTAAAATCTCCCCCAGTAATCTTTCCCTTTCCTTGGCCTCTGTTTTCCCTTTGTGGGCCCTAATGGAGATCAGCTCTCCTCTGACCACCGCTTTTAGTGCTTCCCATACCACTCCCACTCGGACCTCCCCGTCGTCATTAGCCTCCAGGTACCTCTCAATACATCCCCGCACTCTTCCACACACTCCCTCATCCGCCATCAATCCCACATCCAATCGCCAGAGTGCTCTCTGCTCCCTTTCCTCTCCTAGTTCCAGGTCCACCCAGTGTGGGGCATGGTCCAAAACCGCTATGGCTGAATACTCAGCTTCTTCCACCCTTGAGATCAACGACCTTCCCAGAACAAAAAAATCTATCCGGGAGTACACTTTATGGACATGGGAGAAGAAGGAGAACTCCCTGGCCCTCGGTCTAAGAAATCGGCATGGATCCACTCCCCCCATTTGGTCCATAAACCCCTTGAGCACCTTGGCCGCTGCCGGCCTTCTTCCGGTCTTCGATCTGGATCTATCTAACCCTGGGTCCAGCACGGTGTTGAAGTCCCCTCCCAATATCAAGTTTCCTACCTCCTTGGTGACCAGAATTGAACACTATACTCCAAGTGTCGCCTAACTAAGGTTCTATACAGCTGCAACATGACTTGCCAATTTTTATACTCAATGCCCCGGCCAATGAAGGCAAGCATGCCATATGCCTTCTTGACTACCTTCTCCACCTGGGTTGCCCCTTTCAGTGACCTGTGGGCCTGTACACCTAGATCTCTCTGACTGTCAACACTCTTGAGGGTTCTACCATTCACTCTATATTCCCTACCTGTATTAGACCTTCCAAAATGCATTACCTCACATTTGTCCTGATTAATCTCCATCTGCCATCTCTCCGCCCAGGTCTCCAAACAATCTAAATCCTGCTATATCCTCTCACGGTCCTCATCCCTATCCGCAATTCCACCAACCTTTGTGTCGTCCGCAAGCTTGCTAATCAGGCCAGTTTCATTTTCCTCCAAATCATTTAGATATACTAGGAACAGCAAAAGTCCCAGCAATGATCCCTGCGGAACATCACTAATCACAGCCCTCCAATCAGAAAAGCACCCTTCCATTGCTACTCTCTGCCTTCTATGACCTAGCCTATTCTGTATCCATCTTGCCAGCTCACTTCTGATGTCTTGTGACTTCATCATTTGTACCAGTCTGCCATGAGGGTCCTGGTCAAAGGCCTTACTGAAGTCCATGTAGACAACATCCCTACCTGCATCAACCATCTTTGTGACCTCCTTGAAAAACTCTATCAAGTTTGTGAGACACGACCTCCCCTTCACAAAACCATGCTGCCTCTCGCTAATACGTCCACATGCTTCCAAATGGGAGTAGATCCTGTCTCGAAGAATTCTCTCCAGTAATTTCCCTACCACTGACGTAAGGCTCATCGGCCTGTAGTTCCCTGGATTATCCTTGCTGCCCTTCGTAAACAAAGGAACAACATTGGCTATTCTCCAGTCCTCCGGGACATCACCTGAAGACAGTGAGGATCCAACGATTTCTGTCAAGGCCTCAGCAATTTCCTCTCTTGCCTCCTTCAGTATTCTGGGGTAGATCCCATCAGACCCTGGGGACATCCACCGTAATATTTTTCAAGACTTTTGGGATCTCAATGTGACCCAGGCTATCTACACACCCCTCTCCAGACTCAACATCCACCAATTCCTTCTCTTTGGTGAATACTGATGCAAAGCATTCATTTAGTACCCCGCCCATTTCCTCTGGCTCCACACATAGATTCACACATAGATTCCCTCCTTGTCTTTCAGTGGGCCAACCCTTTCCCTGGCTACACTCTTGCTTTTTATGTACGTGTAAAAAGCCTTGGGATTTTCCTTATCCCTATTTGCCAATGACTTCGTGACCCCTTTTAGCCCTCCTGACTCCTTGCTTAAGTACCTTCCTACTTTCCTAATATTCCACACAGGCTTTGTCTCTACACAGCCTTCTGGCCCTTACACATGCCTCCTTTTTTCTTTTTGACGAGACCTACAGTATCTTTCGTTACCCAAGGTTCCCGAAATTTGCCACATTTATCCTGCTTCCGCACGGGAACATGCCGGTCCTGAATTCCTTTCAACTGACATTTGAAAGCCTCCCACATGTCAGATGTTGATTTACCCTCAAATATCCGCCCCCAATCTAGGTTATTCAGTTCCCACCTAATATTTTTATAATTAGCCTTCCCCCAATTTAGCACAATCACCCTAGGTCCGCTCTTATCCTTGTCCACCAGCATTTTAAAACTTACTGAATTTTTTGTCTGCACTTTCGCCCTGTGTTTGCGAAGGTTTCCTCCAGGTGCTCTGGTTTCCTCCCACAGTCCAAAGATGTGCAGGTTATGTGGATTGGCCATGATAAATTGCCCTTAGTGTTCAAAAAGGTTAGGTGGGAATACTGGGTTACAGGGATAGGGTGGAGGCGTGAGCTTGAGTAGAGTGCTCTTTCCAAGAGCGGGTGCAGACTCGATGGGCCCAATGGCCTCCTTCTGCACTGTAAATTCTATGATACCAGGCCACATCCTGTTAAACGTCTTCTGTACACTCTCCAAAGCCTCACATCCTTCTGGTGGTGTGGTGACCAGAATTGAACACTTATGTTCCAAGTGTGGCCTAACTAAGTTTCTACCAGCTGCAGCATGACTTGCCAATTTTTATACTCAAGTAAGCCTCGACTACCTTCAATGGTAGAACAAGTGTGGCTTCACAGTGCCAGGGTCCCAGGTTCGATTCCCCGCTGGGTCACTGTCTGCTGCACGTACGTCCCATGTCTGCGTGGGTTTCCTCCGGGTGCCTCCCACAGTCCAAAGACGTGCAGGTTAGGTGGATTGGCCATGCTAAATTGCCCTTAGTGTCCAAAAGGTTAGGAGGGGTTATTGGGTTACGGGGATAGGGTGGAAGTGAGAGCTTAAGTGGGTCGGTGCAGACTCGATGGGCCGAATGGCCACCTTCTGCACTGTGTGTTCTATGTTCTATATTCTCCACCTACGTTGTCACTTTCAGTGACCTGTGAACCTGTTCACCCTGATCCCTCTGCCTGTCAATATTCTTGAGGGTTCTGCCATTTACTGTATATTTCCCACCTGTATTAGACCTTCCAAAATACATTACTACGCATCTGTCCAGATTAATCACCATCTGTCATTTCTACCACTGGGCGTCCACCGCAGAAAGTGTACGGAGATGTTTCAAGGAAGTGGGAGCGCGACTAACCGAAATGCCCACCATGGCCCACATCTGCAACAATCATAGATTCACTCCTGCAACAATGACGCCTCAGTCAAGAGGTGAAGATGGGACATGGGGACACTGATGGTTAGGAACATGTGCACGACGGTAGAGTATCGACCCTGGAGGAACTCACCGGGAAGTTTCAGTTCCCGAGAGGGAGCAATCTGAGGTAGGTACCCAGGCAGATCGAGGCTGAGTCCCTGGTGCTGTGAAGCAACAGTGCTCACCACTGTGCTACCGTGCCACCGTATTGTTGTGCCTACAGTCCAGGCAGATTGTTCCATACCCAAAGACCTTCACAGAATCACAGAAATGTTACAGCGCAGAAGAAGGCCATTCAGCCCATCATGTTTGCACCACCTACGAGTGAGCAATTCACCCCCGCCTTCTCCCTGAAAGCCTAAACATTTGTCCGTTTCAGATAATGGTCAAATTCTCTTTTGAATGCTTCAATTGAACGTGCCTCCACTGCACTTTCAGGCAGTGCTATCCGGACTTTAACCAATCACCACATGCTGAAGCTTTTCCTCCTGATACTTTATCTTTTTTTAATTAATTATGAAATGAAATGAAAATTGCTTATTGTCACAAGTAGGCTTCAATTGAAGTTACTGTGAAAAGCCCCTAGTCACCACATTCCAGCGCCTGTTCAGGGAGGCTGGTACGGGAATTGAACCCACGCCTCTGGCCTGCCTTGGTCTGCTTGAAAAGCCAGCTATTTAGCCCTGTGCTAAACCAGCCCTTTTAATTACTTTACCAGCCCCTAATTACTTTAAATCTGTGTTGTCTCGTTTTCAATTTTAGGGGAATCGGAGGTGTAATCCAGAGACCCAGAGTATTGCTCCAGGGTCCCAGGTTCAAATTCCACCACAGCAGATAGTGAAATTTGAATGCAATAAAAACCTGTTGATGACAATAAAATCATTATCAATTGCCGTAAAAACCCATCTGGTTCACTCATGTCCTTTTAGGGAAGGAAATCTTCCATTCTTACCTGGTCTGGCCTACGTGATTTCAGACCCACAGCAATGTGGTTGACCTTTAAATGCCCCCTCAAGGGCAATTAGGGATGGGCAATAAATGTGGCACAGCCTGCGACTCCCATGTTTCATTGACAAATTTTTTAAAAAATTTTTTTTTAAAAATCAGTTTTTCCCTAACTTTTATACTATTCGGACCCCTCATGATTTTCCACACCTCTCAAATCTCATCTGTTCCTTTCTCCAAAGAAAACAATCTACAGTCTTTCTTCATTACTGAAGTTCCTCAACCCTGAAACTATTCTCATTTCTTCGGCACTCTCTCCAGTGCCTTCATATCCTTCCTGAATGCAGCATCCACAACTGCACGCAACACTCCAGCTGAGACTGAACTAGTGTCTTATACAAATTCAGCATAACTTCCTTGCTCTTGTACTCTATGCCCTATGAATAAAGCCAAAGGTCATGTATGCTTTTTAACTGCTCTCTCAACCTGTCCGGTGACAAATGAGGCCGCACTTTATGACTTGTGCACATTTACCCCCAGGTCACTCTGTTCCTGTAACCCTTTAGAAACGTTCCCTTTATTTATATTGTCTCTCCATGTTCTTCCTACCAAAATTAATCACTTCACATTTCTTCAGATTGAATTTCATCTGCCACCTTCTACCCATTCCACCAATGTGTCCTTTTTAATCATCCTCGCAGTTTGCAATGCATTCAAACTTTGTATCATCTGCTGACCTTGAAATTATTCCCAATACACCAAGTTCCAGGTCATTAATATATATCAGGAAAAGCACGGATCCCAAAACCAGTCCCTATGGAACTCCACTACAAACTCCTCCAGCCCGAAAAACATCCATTAACCACTATTTTGTTTCTTGTCACTCAGCCAATTCCGTATCCATGTTGTTACTGTCCCTTATTATTCTATGAGCTATAATTTTGCTCACATCTGTTGTGTGGCAGAGTATCAAATGCCTTGTGGAAGTCAATGTACACCACATAACTGAATTGTCTTCATCAACCTTCCCTGCTACCTCTTCAAAAAGAGAGGGTTGGACTGAAAACTTACTGCTGTAGAATATTTTCCTGTACACACTCCAGGAACCTTGTCCCTTAATGCCCAGTCCGATACTACAATCCCAGTGTAGCTGGATAATTAAGCTCTCCTATTATAACTAACTACCCTATAATTTCTGCATCTCTCTGTAATTTCCTTGTGAATTTGTTACTCTACATCCTTCCCACTGGTTGGTGGCCTGTAGACCGCATCAAGCAATGTAATTTCTGTTCGCTAAATAGACTCTGTCCTTGACCCCTCTTTGATATCCTCTTTCTCCAACACTGCAATATCCTTAATCAATGCTGCCACCCCTCTCACTTCTTCCCTTCTCATCTTTCCTGAACACCTTGTATCCAGGACACGCAGTCCTGCCCATCTTTGAGCCAAGTCTCTTGTTATAGCCACAACATGGTATTTCCTCACAGCAATCTGCACCTGTAACCCACCAATT
This sequence comes from Scyliorhinus torazame, assembly GCF_047496885.1. NCBI lineage: Eukaryota > Metazoa > Chordata > Chondrichthyes > Carcharhiniformes > Scyliorhinidae > Scyliorhinus > Scyliorhinus torazame. The sequence goes on from NC_092725.1 coordinate 55,447,092, forward strand.
TTATCTACCATACTCCATTCTGTACAGTGAATTGGCCGCTGAGTCACAACCTCCTGGGCATCCATACTTCTGCAACAAGGGTACCTGCCAGCAAGATGGGAAGATGCTCGGCATTGAGACTGACAGCTAGGAGACGGTCGCTGACTGCTGTGACCTCTGGAGGCTGACTGGAATGGTATTTGAAGATGCAAGCAGAATTGAAAAGCTCATCTGGCTGGGAAGAGGGCCGAGAGAAAATGGAAGTCAGTGATCCATGCACCTTCTAAGCCATTGTCTTCCTCTGCAGCTAATGCATCAGAGACTGCCATGCCAGAATGGGGCTCTTGAGCCCCACCAGACAGCGCTCAACAGAGTTGACCACCGTGGTGCAAACGATTGTCTTGCTGCCGCGCGCAGATTATAATTTTCTCCTTTTCTGTAGTGGCTCTTTGCTGAAACAAAGTCATGCTCAACAGTGTGCTGAGTCAGTAACGAGGTGGTTCCTTCAAAGTCATCCAACAGCAGCCTCTTTAAACTTACTGTACTGCAGACTCTCAGCTCTATAATTGTAATATTGTACAAGATAATGCAGTGCTGACATTTGTTAATACTACTATGTAAATTATATTTATTTATAAACTATTTTAATTTTACTGACATCTGACTAAGGAAGAAAATTTCAATTTCTAATATTGAGCTGGATTATAACTTTTCGTATTTAGTTCTTTGGACATCTTTGGACTGTGGGAGGAAACTGGAGCATCCAGAGGAAACCCACGCAGACACGGGGAAAACGTGCAAACTGCACACAAACAGTCACCCAAGGTCGGAATTGAACCTGGGTCCCTGGTGCTGAGAGGCAGCAGTGTTAACCACTGTGTCACCATGCCGTGTGAGGGGTGTGAAGCTGTGAGCTCCAATAACTTGCTAAAGTAACTTTCACCTGTCTTGCAGCTGTTAGCAGGCCATTTGACCATGGAGGGTATGATAGCAAAGCCTGATTTTGTCCTTGAATACACCTTTTCTAGCAGAAGTAAATCGAGATCAGGACACATTAAATCACTCTCCATTGATTGTTGCTGAGAGAGGACAAGGTCAGCTTGCCTCCCCATTCTACACCGTCCATTCTCTAGCCCAGAGGCATGAAGTGAATATTACTACTTCAGTAGCCACCCTGACTGGAAAACCCAATAGTTCTGGCCTGTGCAGCTTGGATCTATAGATCTTTTTCTGAAACAAAATGTCATTGAGTGGAATAACCTGAGGGTACACTTTGTTATTGTATGCATTCATTTGTAATCTGAAAATTGTTAGTTAATTCAGTTGTTTACCTTGAGATTTTGTATTCTTCTTACTATAGAATCTCTCTTTGAATTTTTATCTTCCATCAGTTAAGTTATGCATTTATCCTTAACACACTAAAATAGATATCAGGCTGCCATATTTTCTACAATCAATGCCAGACCTTTGGTGAAGAGGTTGGAGTAAAGTATCAATGTATTTTTCAGGAAATAACTTTTGTTTTCCAATATTGTGCCTTTCAGGCTGGCAATCGTAACTTCTAACTGTATTTAAAATTGGCCATTGTACACTAATCTTGGTATAACTCCATGACCATGACTGTGTTTTCATTTGTTTGTGCATGGACTTTCCATTTCTTCGAATAACCCAAATGTGTAAGCACTTTTTTTGTCTTTTGTTGCTGAGACAGATATAGTGGTAAAAATTGTCTGTTAATAGAGACAGTTTAGTATGTCATGCTTTTGAGCTGTCCTATTTTAGAAGGAGCACCCAAACAATAAACAGCACCATTGTAAAAAGGTGCAATACCACGCTAGATATTATGATTTAATAGTTTTATTCTCGCAGTGAAAATCCCTCCACACACTGCAAGTTGTTTTGTACACTTGGTTCTGCAGTGTGCTCCTGAAGCATTACAGCTCTTGAGGAAGATTTGCACTGGAGCTCTCGCACCCATCTTGATTTGAGTTGGATCAGCCTGGTCTATGTTGCCAACTTGAATACTTAATAAAAGTTCAACTTGTCCAGCAGAATTCCACTATTCACATTTTCGCAAAGTGTGTCCGTGATTTGGAAACTCTGGAAAAAGCTGGAACATACTGAAGACCCACTTTCTCTTAAGTATAGCAATTCACCTCTGTTGAGGTTAAGTTATGATGTGGAGATGCCGGGGGTGAGCACAGTAAGAAGTCTTACAACACCAGGTTAAAGTCCAACAGGTTTGTTTCGATGTCACTAGCTTTCGGAGCGCTGCTGAGGAAGGAGTAGCGCTCCGAAAGCTAGTGACATCGAAACAAACCTGTTGGACTTTAACCTGGTGTTGTAAGACTTCTTACTGAGGTTAAGTTACTTCACTGATCAGCTATGAAAGCTTATTTGTAAAAACAAATTTCACCTTTCTCATCCATGACATTGATGAACCGTGGTTGAGGCAATTGAAGTAATCATCTTCGACTGTTTTGGAAAGATTGTAAATTACTGAAATGTTTCAATTCCCAACTTCCAGGTCCTGCCTCAGCCACTTAAGTGATATGCATGTAATCGCCCAACAATGGACAAACACCTATTCGTTCGAACCATTTTCTTTCAAAATGCAGGTCACCTGTTTCAAATAAGACTGATTATTTTTCTTGCTTCTGACTTCACGTTTTAGGCTTGTTGGGTTCTTCATTCATTTTGCAATCTGAAGTTCACAAATGATCTCAACTTAAGAAATGCAGTCGAGTTGACAAAGAAGAGTTTAATTGAAGATAAAGAGATGCCAGTCAAAGTAGAAGCTGCCATAGCCCTCCAGACGCTTATAAGTAACCAAGATCAAGGTGAGTCAAAGAGAGATCTTGCGCTGAAATGTCACCTTTAGTTCTTGCAGTTGTTTGGGCTGGTTACTATTCTATGTTGTATGACACAGATGATTGAGTCTCTCAGATGCTTGACCAAGTATTTGGATTCAAGCAAACAAGAATACATTTTCATGTTGCGGTAGCTGAATAAAAATCGATTGATATGAGAACTTTTTAAAACATTAGTCCATTTCCAGGTCACAAAAAAAAATATTGCCACTTTGAATAGATATTATGCCAATTTTGTTGTACTCCTGCACCAGTGCAGAAACACTGGTGGAAATGCTTCTGAGTCAGAAAGATAATATTGATTGCTGGGTTTTTTGATTCATTTTTATGGGATGTGGACTTCATGGACTTATACCAGCATTTATTGCCAGTCTATAATTGCCTTTCAGAAGGTGGTGGTGAGCTGCCTTCTTGAACTGCTGCAGTCAGTGTGGTGTAGGTACATCCACTGTGCTATTAGGCAGGGAGGCCCTGAAGCCTAAACAACACAGTGTCTATTAGTCCATTTACATGCCTGGTGCAGAGTATTTCATGAATAGACACAGGGAGGCAGTCACTATTATCACTCTATATCGAACCAGCAGGCTATCCTCTCTCACTATCAGTAGCACTGAAACTTTATGTTTCCTATTCTGCTGGGCTTGCCAACTTGGAACTGAATGACATAAAGAGCAACTGTGCTGATTTTCACTACTGCCTCACAGCACCAGGTTCAATTCCAGCCTTGGGTGGCTGTCTGTGTGGAGTTTGCACGCTCTTCCCATGTCTGAGTAGGTTTCCTCTGGGTACTCCGGTTTCCTCCCACAGTTTACAGATATGTAGGTCAGGTGAGTTGGCCATGCTAAGTTGCCCCATAGTGGCCAAGTATGTGCAGGTTAGGTGGGGTTACGGGGGTAGGGCATGGGGGGTGGGCCTGGGTAGAATGCTCTTTCAGAGGGTCGTTGCAGACTCCGATGAGCCGAATGGCCTCCTTCTGCACTGTTGAAATTCTATGATTCCTGACTCCAGGTTTTATGCTGGTCATTGCATGTGCTGATTGGGGGTTGGAGAGCAGAAGAGTACAGACAAGTATTGGACAGTAATGTGGCTGCTTAAATACATTTATGCTGGGGTACTTGGGTAGTTTTCACCTTGCAGGCCTAGGAAAACAGTTAACCAGATAGAGAGCCGAATAGATGTCTCAATATTTCTGGTCCTCTTAGATACTTCAATTCAGTGGTGTTATATCTTTAATCCGAAAGGAGCTAATGATGATGGTGTCTCACAGTGCCAGGGATCCGGATTTGATTCCGACCTTGGGTGACTGTCTGTATGGAGTTTGCACATTCTCCCCATGACTGCATGGGTTTCCTACTGGTTGTTCCGGTTTCTTCCCACAGTCCAAAGATGTGCAGTTTAGGTGGATTGACTATGCTAAATTGTCCCTTCGTGTCCAAAGTTTGGGTGGGGTTGCAGGGGATTGGGCCTAGGTGGGGTGGTCTTTCGAAGAGTTGGTGCAGACCTGATGGGCCGAATGGCCTCCTTCTGCTCTAGGGATTCTATGATTCTGTGCAGATCCAACAGCAGCCTCTTTGAACTTACTGTCCTGTCGGCTCTCAATTGGAAGCACCCCTCTTGGATCGTTAAGCTTGGTAATCTATCTTCAACTGGCTGTTGTTCTCTTAAATAAGTATTGAAATCTCCCTGCTTTTAAGCACAATTCCAAAAGTCAATCGTGCTTTCAGCTGAGTTTGCATTACTGTGGAGGGAAAAAAATAAATTTAAACCGGAAAATGTAGCTTATTGCACAAATTGTTGTTCCCAGTTGTATGGTGCTCAGATGGCTGAGTGGCTGGTTCATGATGTGGAATGACGCCAACAGCTCGGGTTCAATTCCCATACCGGCTGAGGTTATTCATGAAGATCCCGCCTTCTTGACCTTGCCCCTCGCCTGATTAACCCCTCGGGTTAAATCACCACCAGTCCGCTCTCCCCCTCAAAAGAGGAGAGCAGCCTATGGTCCTCTGGGTCTATAGCGACATTTACATTTAGTGCAGTGACAACTGAGGCTATGAAGGATCACAGAAACTAGGTTGGCTTAATATGAGTGTCTAGATATTTGGGGCAAGAGAAATGAAGTCAAGAAACTAAGAAAATACTTTGCAACTAATATATTATTATTTTCCCTCCAGCTAAGGAATATATAAAGCCATCGGTTAGGCCAGTAATGCAAGAGCTACTCCATGTTGTCCGAGAAACCGAGAATGACGATCTCACCAACGTCATTCAGAAGATGATATGTGAATACAGTGAGGAGATGACCACTATTGCTGTTGACATGACACAGCATTTAGTAAGTATTCATCTGAGATCTGGATCTTTTGATAACGTTGGCAGCTCAGTGGGTTGATCCTTTAATTGAACAAGTCTGAGTCTTTGAAGCGCACAGTAATGCTGTACTTTGGCTGGCTAATATTACACTGGCCTCAGAGTCTGGAGGTCCTGGGCTCACCTCTCAATCCAGAGATAATCTAGCCTGACACTCTCAGTGCAGGACTACCATCAGACGTGCCATGTTTTCGATGAGGCATTAAAGTGAAAATCCATTTTATCCCCTCAAGTGGACGCAAATGATTGGCAGTATTCCAAATGAAAGTAAGGGAGTTCAGCCCAATGTCCTGGCCAATATTTATTCCTTTTTTTAAACAGCAGATTATCTGGGCATTATCGCGTCGCTGTGTGCCAAATGCCTGCTGTGTTTCTTACATTAGAACAATGATGACACTTCAGAAGTACTTAATTGGCTGTAAAGCACTTCGGGATGCCCAGAGTGGCAAAAGGTGCTACATATATTCAAGTCTTTTTTTTTTGTTTTTGTTTGACTGTTTTGAATTCCATTGCCTCCACGTTTTGTTTGCAAGTGTCCCTTGTTTCGTGAGTGAAGAGCATGTAGGGCAAATAACTGAGATGTTCCCCCATTGATACCATTTTTAAAAACTTTTTATTAACTCTGACTCTCTTACCTCTTCCTCCAAACTTCTCCTTCCAAAGTTAGTAAACACACATTAACTTGTTTTGTTGGGGATTGGTTTAACACACTCTACCTCGATTCCTTGGGGTTTAATGCAGAAAGCATTTGCCTTTGTGTTGTTCGTTAAAAGAGTAAGATTGACCACTTTTAAACTGTGCTGTTATGATACTACAGCTCCAGTGTTGTGGATCAAAATCGTAGTGTACATGATTTGCAGCAGTCACATTATAAAATCACGTACTTCCAAGTGATGGAGAATTAAAAGAAATCTTCCATTTAAATAGTTTGAGTTAAACCATTGATATCAGTTGTGATGTCACAACAGTCAAGATCACTTCACCCTCTCAACTCAAGAGTTTCTATTGCATAACTTTGTAGCACAGTAATTTAAAAAACATTTTTGGTAATGCAGCCGTTATGAAAAGTTATTGTATAAACCTGTTGCTGTCGAATTAAAAGTAACCGATAAAGATTATTTAATTTCCAATCATCCGATGGCAATATTTGCACAGAATTGTCGAAAGAATAAAAGAGCTTGCATTTATATAGCACCTGACACATTCTCAAGATGTCTCAAAGTAATTTTATAACGGTCATTGATGTTAGCAAGATTCCACAAACAAAATGAACAAATAACAAGGTAATCCCTTGGTGATGTTGGTTAAAGGAGAAATGTTGGGTTGGATATCCTGCTCTTTTCTTTCTAATACTACCATCAGGACCCTTGTGTTGAGGCATTCAGGAGGTCACGGGATTATTATCTGTTATTATCGGAAAAGGAAGAATGCGCAGGGTTATGGGGAGAGGGTTTGGGGGAGACGGTGGGGTTATAGCATTGGGAAAATTTGCACATTTGGCGAGCTGGTACAGAATGGCCTCCTGATTCTAGATTCTGTGCCGTTATTGACCTAAACAAGCAGACGGGGCGGCAGTGCAGAGCCTCATCCATAGGAAGGCACCGTGACAATGCAGCACAACATTAATGTTACAGCTGAGATTAGGTGCTCGTGAGTCTTGAGTGGGCTTTGAAACCCTCAAAGTTTAAAATCCAAGGTGTGAGCTGGAGAACTGAATGAAGCTTTAAACAGTCCTTGTTGTACACTGAGTTTGAGTTTAATGTTTTGAGTCATGAGCATCACAATCTTGAAACACTGTTTATAACTTTAAAAACAATTGTGCATTTATATAATGTCTTTGAAGGAACAAAACATCCCAAGTTTCTTCACAGAAGCAATTACCAGAAGTATTTATCCATTTTGATGGACCATAATTAAAGAGATGTGCAATGCCTCACTATTTATTTCTCTAGTCATGAGCAGATGTAGCCATGAACTCCCTGATGCATTGCTGGCCAACAAGCAAAACAGGAGCTGCATGAGGTTCTTAGACCCATCAGCATAATTCATGGTTTTGTAACTCTCTGGATGGCTGCAGCAGTTACACACAGCGGAGTTCTGTTCACTGTGGAATGGGACCAGTACTTAGCAATGCGTGAGACCAGAACCAGCAAGAAGTGATTATGAAAAAAGAGCTTTAGTTCCATTGAAAATGTTGGCGTTCTTGTAATAACAGCAATGCTGCTGAATTTATATGACCTGACCTAAGCACTAGATTACAGCTGGGATGTAGGTTCGAACCTTGCATTGGCCGGCCAGAAGTCTGTCCTTGCTTATGACGCCAATCTCCAGGAAGGTGCAGTGCTAGCCTTGCATATTGCTTTGAGGAATCCCATGATGACTTTTTAAACCTTATTTAAATGTATTGTCATTGCAGCACTCCCACCCATATTTTTGCTGAACTTGAAATTACAGCAATTTGCTTTTATTCTTTTTAAAATATGTTTATGAAAAAAAAAATCATAATAAACAATACAAGCCAGAACAAAAGAGAGAAAACCCCCCCACAATCGAGCATAAAAGTAAAACAAAAACACACAACCTATAATTAACTTAAATACTAAACCTGACCTAAACCCATTAACAACTAACGGTGACTAACTCCTTAAAAAAGAAAATAAATGGCTGTCGTCTTAGATAGAACCTCTCCACCGACCCCCTGGTGGTGAATGTGACCTTTCCGAAATGCAGAAATGGCATCAAGTCACCCAACCGAGTAGAGACACTGGGCGGAGAGGGAGACCTCCAACCAAGCAATCAGGCTATCAGCGAGGCAACGGTGACAACATAATCACTTATTGTGCCTCTACCCCAGACTGAATCACCTGCGAATCCGACACACCAAATATGGCCACCAGCGGACACTGAACCAAATCTATATGGAGTATCTCCGGTATGGTATTAAAGAATGAAGCCCAGAAACTACGGGTTTGGGACAGGACGAGAACATGTGCGTATGGCTAGCCAGACCAAAAGAACAGCGATCACACCTATCTTCTACATTTGGAAAAAACTCACTCATCTTTGCCCTAGTGCGTCCTGTGAAGGACTTTAAACTGAACCAGGTTCAGCTGGGCACATGATGACATGGAGTTAACCGTGTGAAGATCCTCGCTCCAAACCCTATCAGTAAGAATGGGGCCCATTTTACCCTCGCATCGCTTAACTGAGCAGAATGTGGCCATATGGCCCCTCGCCAGTGTTGCTCTTATTAACCTTAGTTTTATTAGCTCTAATTATGTCACCTTTGCTCACGAGTCGCCAGGTATCTTTCTGATACCGCCACGTGGTTCAAGCTCTAGTAATGATTAATAAGGCAGCACACCGCTTAGTAAGATTAAAATCAACGGTCATTTATTATGTACAGCAATAAATACTTACACAATAATCCTACTTTCTAGATCACTACCTACCACTACTGGCCAATACTTAACTTTTGGGAATGGCCCACCAGGTCAGGGAAACGAATGACTTATCGAATTGAGTCTGGCCTGCGGGATTCAAAGGCTGATACAGGTCGATGGCTAGGAGTCTCTATCGGGTAGCGATCGCTGGAGTCAAACTTACGGTTGCTGGTCGATGGTTTTTGCGAAGGTTGCGAGCAGGAGAAGAAGGGAGAGGAGGGTCGATCTGAACTTGGCCCCTATCTTTTATAGGTCCCAGGGGCTTCCCGCTTCTCGGGGCGGACCTTGACCTGGTCCCAAGTGATTGGACTTGTTCGCAATCACTGGGTTCGATATGCTCCAATAATGGGGCGATTCCTTGATCGGGGGGTGGTCGTTCACCTGTCTTTGTTTCAGCCACTGCAGGCGCCAACAGGTCTGGCCCAGCATTCAATTGCTAATATGTTGCAATTGTTCCCGGGGATAGCCGATTAAACTGCAGATGTCTGTGTTGATGTGCTGCTAATGGTCGCAGGTATCGATCTGGGCCGACTTCCCCAGAGCCGAATATGCTGTTCTGTCTGCAGCTGTCCGTTTGTGCCCTGTTGGCTGCTTTTCCCATCAGCCTTTTCGGTTAGCCATTTTACATCGGGTTTTGGCCAAATTAATCGGGAATCAGCCATTTTAGGTGGCTACACCAGGCCAAGCCCGGGACACAATCCTCCACATTGAGGAAGAACGTGGTGCCAGAGAAAAGGAAAGAAAAAGCCTCATGTGAAAAATCTCAAACTTGAAAATAACGAAACAAACTTAAGTTGGGCAACTGGAATTTATCAGCTAACTCCCTAAAACCTCCCCTCCACGAACAAGTCCCCAAACCGCTCCAGGCCCTTCACTTCCCAAGATTTAACTGTTGGATCCAACCCAAACAGCAGGAAAAGGTGATTGCTGCAAATAGGGGCTGGTAACGAAAGGGAAAGGAGCTGAAAATGCTGTCTCCAAATCCTAAGAGAGGAGACCACCACTGGGTTTGAGGGAATTATGGCATGAAGAGAAGAAGTAGAGCAGGACCGTGCCTCCATCTGTCCCCAAATAGATTTGGGATCACCAATCCGCACCAATATTTTTTTGAATGAAAGCCAGTAAGAGAACAATAAATCGGGGAGGGCCAAGCCCCCCAACTGTCTGGCCCAGCGAGGCCCAGTTGTGGGCCACTCGGACCCCCAGATAGTGAAAGTTTGTCTTAGAAAGGCAAAAAGGTCACGTCTCCTATTGGGCTTGCCTCCCAGTGGTATTAACTTGGAAGCATTCACTTTTGCCTAAGTTCAATTTATACCCCAAGAAGGAGCCGAAAAAAAAGCAACTTCGTTATGCCGCCTCTGGAGGTAGCTGGGTCCGTAGTATAAAGAAGTAGGTCATCCGCATAGAGAAACAACCGATGCTTTACCCCATCCCGACAAGTACCCTTCCACTGACACGAGGACATCAGCGCTATAGAGAGTGGCTCTAAAGAGCGAACAGGAGTGGAGAAAGTGGGCAGGACTGCCTGGTGCCCCGAGTCAAGGGAAATTAGTCAGAATTCAGAGATTTCTACGAACACTGGCAGTAGGGGCATTATATAGCAAGTGAATCCAGAATGCAAATTTATGACCAAATCCAAACCTTCGAAGAATCTCATAAATTCTCCCATTCCACCCAATAAATACCTTTTCAGCATCCAGAGAAGCTATCACCTCCGGCTCGGATGCTGGGGAGCACGAAAGGATTACATTTAACAGGCATGGTATATTGCCTGACAACTGTTGGCCCTTCATAAAGCTTGTTTGATCCTCTGAAATTATATCTTGGATGGAAGGCAAATCTCCAACCACAATGCCAACATCCTAGCGTGTAGCTTGTCGTCTGCCTTCAAGAGCGATATCGGGTGGTACGAACCACACTTGTCAGGTCTTTCTTAAGAAGCCAGGAAATGGAAGCTTGAGTGAGGGTCGGAGGCAGAGATCCCTGAGATGGGAAATCATTAAACATGTCCAAGCACGTCTTGGAGAATTCAATCGGAAAGCCATCCGGACCGGGGCCTTGCCAGACTACCAGCCCTAATACATTACAAAATCTCATCTGGGCACAGCAGGGATTCCAACTCATTGCTCAGATCCACCTCAACCGTTGTGATGGTGGACCATCCAGAAAGTCGGGCAGGATTGATTTATCGTCAGGGGGCTCCAATCTATAAAGATTGCGGTAAAAGGATTTCAAAACCGTATTAACCTGGGGAGGGGCAGAAATTAGGTTGCTGCCCCAGTTAATCTCCCGGGAGTCTGTCTGCCGTTTGAGTTGGTGAGCCAGAAGCCGAGTGGCCTTCTCCCCATAATCATAGAACGTGTCCCTGGAGCGTTGTAACTGCCGTACCGCACTGCCAGCACACAATAGCTCAAACTGGGTCTGAAATTGTTTTCCTATTTGCCAGTAGTAGGATTAAGCAAGTAGCAGTTTGCTTTTATAATAGTGTCTTTAACATTCTAAGATGTCTAAAGACAGAACCTAATTAGACAAGGGTGGCACGGTTGCACAGTGCCTATACTTCATTTTACAATCTTATACCGGTATCAGTACTCATGATTATATTTTTTGTTCTATTGTAACTAGTGGATAACTGGAATGATGATTAAGGGCAGCAACCATGTTCAGACCCGGTGCCATCTGAAAGTGAGACCCACAGACTACTGAGTTTGCACTGATTTCCTAAAGCTTTGGATATTGCTGCCATTAGCGCTCCCTCTTACCTGTCATTAATCATTTTTGTGAATTGTGTGTGCAGATTTAATCTTTTGTGAAATTATTTTGGTGCTTGCAGGCTTCCAGACAAAAGTGTGTGAATGTAAATACGAGGTTTTTGTTTTCCTTCTCAGGCCATGACTTTCAGCAAAGTCCTCCAAAGTGACGCGTATGAAGAGATAGAAGATAAGACTGTGATGGCTATGGGTATCCTGAACACAATAGACACCATCTTGACTGTGGTGGAGGCTCACAAGGAGGTCAGTGGCCATTTTATTTGGCTGAAATCATTTACTGTCTAGATGGTGCGGTTCATTATGTTGTGACAATAACGTGAATGTAATTTGAGTGATGGAAGAAAGAGATGCAGCCATTGGCTTTGTAACTTGTACATTTATTGTATGTAGAGAAAATGGTGGACAGTGTTCTTGCTTGGAGCAGGTGGACATTTTTTGGTGGGGAGGAGAAATGATTGAGCAGGGGAGGAATTTGATAGCTCAGTAATTTTGCACAGTAATACAGAAGTCGACACCATAGGAAAATAATGGAAATCTCTGAGGAGGAGAATGTTGAAGATGAAAGTGTGACGTGGACAAGGAAAGAAAAGAGTGAGAAAATGGGATTAGGCTTAATGTGGGAATCAAAATGTGTGCAATTACACAAGCAGCAGGTAGACTTGAGGTTTATAGGTGCAAACTTTGCGGAAAGTTATGCTTCACTAAATGAAATTCTATTTGGAAGGAAACAGTCAAGTCCAGCAGCCTGCTTTATTCCCAGAAGGGATAAGATTTGGGTGTTTTTCACTGCCTGGTGATCAAGCGTTCCGAATCAGAGGTTGTCTCTTAAAAAACAGTTCTTGTTTCTTCACACAACAAACCAGTGACTGCTCAGTGGCCAAATAAAAGCAATTTTAAAAACATTACCAGTCTGTCAGATTGCCTTCAAGACAAAAGTGCGATTGGGTTCAATGCACGGTTTTATTATACTCTGCAGCAGATGTCTTTCTGTTATCAATTCTCTTTATTTGTCTTTCGTGCCAAACCATCTTCTGTCACTTCCTCAACTTTGACCCCACAGCTCCCAACCCTTTCACCTCGCTTCACTTACTTGGCACATTACACTACATTTGCAGGGCGGTATTGGCCAGCAGCAATTTGGGTTTCTCTCCTTCCTTTAATGTAGTAAAACATTCTTAGCCAGTTGGCAAGATAACAAAAAGCACAAACCTCCTGATGGTCCACATCAGCCCAATTGTAATTGCGTGACAGAAGCATGTGGCAGAAAGGACCTCCTCAAAATGCAGAAAGAAATCTAAAGTTAAAAGGAAAAACCCTTCAGTGTTTTATTGAATGAGGAGGTTTGAAAGGTCAAATGGCTTTTCCTCATCCCTAACTTTTCTTGTGACTTAATGACATTGAACAATTTATTTTTTCCCCCTGTTTTCATGAACTTCTTTTCACTGCATTTGCTTTGCTCAGCCTTTATTGCTCAACGTAACATTAAATTGCTTGCTTGGTCCTTATGACATTCCAGGAGGTTTTTCATCAGTTAATTATTGCTTGGTGGTACAAAAGATTTGATATTTTGGTACTGCAACTAGGTGCTATACTATTCAGTGGCAGAGGAAACCAGAACATAACTTTGTTTTTTTTCTATTTTAAAGCGCCCATCTAAGGCTTGATGCTAAAGCCACCTGCTTCATTAAACCTTGAATGTTGAGAAATTTGGTCCCTATTTTTGAAGATTTGCTGATCCTTCAAATAGACATAAAAGAAGGTTAAATCTCTGGCAGCTATATTGAGTAAATGGATCCTTTCTATTGCTTGCTCATCTAGATTGTTACCTGTTTATTCCAGAGTAACAGTACACACATCTTTTTCCTCCTCCGTTTCCACCCCATCCTCCAGATTACACTGCAGCTCGAGGGCATCTGTTTGCAGGTCATTGGACTAGTACTTCAGAAACACGTAATAGGTACAGTCATAACACTTGTTTGAACTTTTATTATTGGAAGAGCAATTGGACCCTGATAAGGTTATACAAATGTTAGCAGTTTTTAATTATCAGCAGACAAAAATCTAACAGAATATTTAAGAAAGGACTTGCACCAATGGGCTGGTTTAGCTCAGTGGGCTAGACATCTGGTTTGTAATGCAGAACAAGGCCAGCAGCGCAGGTTTAATTCCTGCACCAGTTTACCCGAACAGGCGCCGGAATGTGGCGACTTGGGGCTTTTCACAGTAACTTCATACTTTTGACAAAAAAAATTATTATTATTATTACTGTAAATCCTGGCATAAAGTGCAGTTGTTTTCCTGAAAAGTGCAACTTTTGAGTGAAGCAACTTCAGTTGAATCAAATTTTCCTTGAAAGCCAATGGAAAAGCCTTATTTAAGTTCTGTAGGACCTTCCTCATCAGAAAAAAAATTAAAACCTTTATACCCTGTCAGCTGAAACACTTTAGAACCAGAAACTTCCTCCAGTGCAGAAGGAGGCCATTCGGTCCATCGGGTCTGCAATGAACCTATGAAAGAGCAACCTACCTAGGACCACACCCTCGCCCTTTCCCTGTACCCCCACCTAACGGGCATATCTTTGGGATGTTGGAGGAAACTGGAGCACCCAGAGGAAACCTATGCAGACAGGGGGAAAACGTGCAAACTGCACAAAGACAGTCACCTAAGGCCAGAATTGAACCTGGGTCCCTGGCATTAAGGCAGAAGTGCTAACCACTGTGCCACCGTGTGCCGCCCCAATTGCTAAATTCCTGCATTGGTAAATGCAATAACTTTTGAAATAAAATAAATTTAAAAATATAGAATTAACATACTAACATTTACGTAACACCGGCTCACTGACTCTCCTTGCTTGCCAAACCTTCCACTCACCACACGTATGGCCCACTGGCCCACTTGGTTGCTGTGGACCCTTCCTTCCTCTGAACCTCCTGCTCTCCCCGCCTTGCCATTTCCCATTGCTGTGCGTGAGGGTTTTGGAGATGAGTGTCAACAGCCAGGAAGGACCGCTATGACATGCAGGGGTTAACCACAAGCTGGATGGTTGGCAGCAAAAGAGAGGGTTGGAGTGTGGCAGAGGCCGCAACTTAAGAGGGTCGGTGGTGAGAGGGAGCAACAGAGACACTCCAAAATTGTGTCAATTGGGTCTCACACTCCTACGTCAGACCTGACATGAAACAATTATAAAACAAAACTCTCAACACTTAACTGACTGACGTTAAAGAGGAACAACTGAAAACGGGGACTTGCGGCATTCATATAGAGCCATCGCAGCCTCAGGATGCCCAAAGTATTTTGCGGCCAAATAACCTCTCATTGAAGTATTGCAACTGTTATAATGTAGGAAAACACAACAAATCATTTGTCATTGATCCCACAGGAAGTGTAGAGATAAATAATCAGAGGATCTGTTTTTAGTGTATGTTGCTTGAGGGATAAATAATGGCCAAGATATTGGGAAAACTCCCCTGCTCTTTGAAATAATGTCATGAGATCTTTTGCAACCTCCTGCGAGAGCAGATGGGATCTTTGTTTAACATCATATCTGGAAGACGGCGCCTCAGATAATGCAGCACTCCCTACATACTGCACTGCGTGTCGGTCTAAATTATGTGATCCGGTGTGAGACAAGAGTGCTGTCACTGAGCTATGGCTGACAATATTAATTTGAATATATAATACTTTTTTGTCATTCCTCAATATTTTATGCTTATCCGATACCTCAGTGTGACGTGATTGTTGGACTGCTAATGAAATTCCTTTTGTAGTACCTTACTGTTCCAATACAATAGCTGGTAATCTTGCTGTATTTTTAGTGTGATATTGAATTAATATATCAGCAGTTAAATTAACATGTAATAATTCTTCCTTTGTGTGAGATTTCTTAAACAATAATCCCTACTTTCTTCCTGCTCCAGAATTCTACGAAGAGGTTTTGTCCCTAGCATACAGCTTAACTTGCCAAGTAATATCTCCTAATATGTGGCAACTTCTTGGTGTTCTGTATGAAGTCCTTCAGCAAGACTGCTTTGAATATTTCACAGGTATTCACGGTTATTCCTTTGGATACTTTTTAAAAAAATCTTGCATGTTGCAATGAAAGGTTTCACTTCAAATATATAATTTATCTTTGGTAGAAGCACCCAACAAAGTAAAATCCGTACGATGGAGGATTCGGATTCTTGGTAATCCCACGCTGCTAACCTTGACCAAATCCATTTGGTTGTCCTATGTTTTTAAGCAGATTGAAATCCTCTTGCGTGTTAGTCCCAACCCACTTTCCTTAGAGTGCTTATTTAAATGTGAAAGTAGACATAAGCTAATAACACAGACGTTAGGGCGGCACGGTAGCACAGTGGATAGCACTGTGGTTTCACAGCGCGGAGTCTGCACGTTCTCCCCGTGCCTGTGTGGGTTTCCTCCGGGTGCTCCGGTTTCCTCCCACAGTCCAAAGACGTGCAGGTTAGGTGGACTGGCCATGATAAATTGCCCTGAGTGTCTGAAAAGGTTAGGAGGGGTTATTGGGTTACGGGGATAGGGTGGAAGTGAGGGCTTAAGTGGGTTGGTGCAGACTCGATGGGCCGAATGGCCCCCTTCTGCACTGTATGTTCTATGTGACCGGCCAATTGGCAGCTTCTCGTGCTGTAACCATGTTTAATTCTAGGTAAGCAGTTTAGGTGGGGTTACTGGATAAGGGGGATAGGGTGGAGGCATGGGGTTTAAGTATGGTGTTCTTTCAAAGGGCCGGTGCAGGCTCGATGGGCTTAATGGCCTCCTTCTGCACTGTAAATTCTATGATTATCGTTGCTCTAAAAGTCTTGTTGACAAACTAAGTTGGGTGTCAGAAATATAATGTTGCTTGTTTAAGCTGTATTGAGCTTCGTACAGGGTTTGATAAAGACCATGGGAAACTCATCTGGATTGGTGGCATTAACATGTCAAAGAAAAGTGACTCTCCAACTGAATGGAAGTGAGTTATAAGAAGGATATCCTAGAAGAGGGTTTCATTGAACTCCGCATCAATCTGCCATTAGTAATGTTGATGTGTTTGGTGGTTCCACAGTATGACCAGTAACAACAGCCAATCAAATAATACATGGTGAATTTCACATGGTGTTCAGCCCTTTCCATTTGCCCAAATTTGAAATTGTTGCTAAAAGATTGTGCAATCCTAACAGTAAAAAGATCAGTGCGAGATGTATTTCAGTTTGAATGAAGAAATTTTTATGCCATGAATATAAAAAGGTTCAGACCATATATATATTTACCTTTTTAAAAAAAAAAAACATTTAGAGTACCAAATTCTTTTTTTGGTTTGACCATAGTGGCATTACAGGCAAAATTCAATTGAATTGCTCTTTGGCGAAGGAACCCTGCAGTTCACCAGGGACTTGAACATATCCTGATAAGAACTCAGGAGAACAGAAGACAATGGGTAACACTACAGTGCAAGGAGGAAATTGACACTGGCTTCATGTGCTTGCTGACACCCTCAGCCCACCAGTGATGGCGGGCTTCAGCTTTTTCAGAATGTCTCAGTCCTGTCTTTGGAGGACCTCCCCTAACTGGTTCCCTCTGATCTTACAAACGCTCACCTCTTCGACCAAGCTGTTGGTGAGCCTTCTCAACATCTATCTTCCTTTCCGCTACCTCGGAAGCATCCTGAAATGTTCTTTTAGCATTTATATAGCAGCTTTCATGATTTCAAGACATCTCATAAAGAGAAAATTATTGCATGAGGGTTATAGAGAAATGTCAGGGGAATTAACTGAATTGCTCTCCCAAGAGAGCTGGCACAAACATGACGCCTGAATGGCCTCCTTCTGCATTGAAACTATTTTATAATTATTGAGTGAGTGAGTGTATAGATTGGTTGTTAATGTAAAATGCTTAAACCAGAGAAATTCTATTATTTTGTCTTTCAGATATGATGCCTCTTTTGCACAATTATGTGACTGTGGACACAGATGCGTTTCTGTCTAATCCTAAAAACGTTGAGATTATTTACAATTTGTGTAAAAAGGTAAATTCTTAAGGTGGTTGCTAAGGAATGATAGACTCTGCATTTCTGTAGCCCCTTTCACATCCTCATCATCCTACCAATAAATTATTTGCAAGTTTAGTCACTACTGTAATGCAGGAATAGATTTAGACAGTTTGTTTACATCAGGGCCACGCGTACAATAATGAGATGAATGATCAGTGAATCTGCTTTAGTGGTATTGGCTAAGGAACTGATGTTGCTCAGTACACCAGGAGAGCTTCACTGCAAAGTGCCATGGAACTTTTAAACTTATCAGAACATGGGGTCCTTGGCTCAGTGTCCCATTTGGAAAAACAACAGCTGCAATAACACATTTTCTAATTCCAATTAGTGATTCAAAAGAGGCCAGAATTGGAGGAGCATGATGGGGTGTGGGGGTCAGTGGGGTTAGAGGCGCCTGATGGGATGTGGGCGGGGATCAGTGGGGTTAGAGGAGTATGGTGGGGTGTGGCCGGGGGCAGGGGGGGGGGGGTTTAGGTGGGATTAGAGGAGCATGGTGGGCTGTTGGCAAGGGTCAGAGGGGTTAGAAGAGTATGTTTGGGTGTGACCGGGGGACGGTGAGGTTAGAGGTGTATTGGGGGGGGGGGGGGGGGGGGGGGGGGGAGGAGGAGGAGGAGGAGGAGGAGGTGGTTCGAGGAATATGGTGGGGTGTGGGGGGGGGGTCAGTGGAGGTTAGAGAAGTATGGTGGGATGTGGGGGGGGGGGGTTAGATCAGTATGATGGGGTCTGGCCGGGGGTGTCAGTGGGGGTTTGAGGAGTATGATGGGATGTGGGGTGGGGGTTAGATCAGTATGATGGGGTCTGGCCGGGGGTGTCGGTGTGGGCTAGAGGAGTATGGTGAAGTGTGGGCGAGGAATGCACTGCCTGACTTTGTGGTGGAGTTAAACTCAGTCAATGCCTTCAAAAAGGAATGGTGTAATGTTACTTGAAGAAGAAAGAATTGGAGGGAAAAGGCAGGAGAGTGGGACTTGGCAAATTGCTCCTGCAGAGTTGGAAAAAAACAGATTGGGTCAACTGACCCCCTGTGCTGTTCATCAATGATTCTATGAATGATCTTAATAAAGAGTGTTGCAGTTTTTAGTAAGTGCTAAAGGTGTTATCTCAAAGGGTTATTTATTTTACAGAAGGTGCCTGAGTCTTCACTTTGTTTCGTCACTGACTATGCAGTCACCGGATCTATATTTTTTTATGGATTTGAAATCAAGTGGCTGTGTTTATTTGGTCTTTTAAGTCGCTGTTACCAAATGAATCTCTGGCCTTGCATTCAGCAAACCAGTAACTGTGTGATGTATTCTTAGGTCCTGACGGGGGATGCAGGGGAAGATGCAGAGTGCCATGCTGCAAAACTGCTTGAGGTGATCATTCTTCAATGTCAAGGGAAGGGCATTGACCAGGTAATGGATGGACTCCACATGCATGTACCTCGGGATAACATCTTTAGCTTCAATTTCCACAGCAAAGGCAGGAGGTCATAGGAGGCCAGCCATTGTATTGCATAGGCTCGATCAACTGTTTCTGACTGTAATCGATCCTCCCATAAATTATGGAGATGATTAATTAATCCGTGGGTTTGCTCAGCACGAGGTCAGCATATTCTCTGTGCAGCATGCTGAATGGGCAGCTCACTCGGAAGTGTTGGATTAGTTTGCTCAGCAGAATTTTGTGGCTAATATGTAGAATCTCCAGCTCCCACCAACTGAATGACCAACGAACCATTTTAGTTTTTGTTTTGGCAGTTGTAATTTTAGCAGTTCATTTGTACCCAAGCTAATCCTCTTCCCCACGCACTCACAGCATTCAGTATTGCAAAGGAGCAACCCCGGGACCTCAGTTTTGTACAGTGTTGGATCCAGCTGTCGTAATGTACTCTCAAATGTCCTGACTCATGTTGTTAGTACAATAGGTCCTGCCTGCTGGCTTGAATAAAGCTTAACCTGTTTCCTCTTGTAACTGTGGGATCCCGTGCTGTCTGAAAGTACCGTGCGCTTGTTAACTCCGCCAGATTCAAGGCTAGATTTACATTTCCTGCGGGTTAGCAAGCTAATTGTGGCTTTCGGTGTGGCATTCTGTGCTCCACATATCTTGCGCTATTATACAGTTCTCAATGTTTTCTGGAAAATTCCTGTAAATAGACTATTCCGAAGAAAGTTTAGAGTTGTGGTCTGGTTATGCCTTTTTTGGGGGTTAAGATCCTCATTCTTCCTCCTCCATTTGTAGGCCAAAATCTTGCAAGCTTGACCCTGTGACATATAAATTGTGCTGCATTGAAACCTTTGAGAGCCCATCAGTTGGAAAATGATTTTCACCAATGCACAAGTCTCACCACTGCAACTAGTCATTAGTTATTGAAGTAATCCTCCATTTATGCAATGAAATAAGTATTCATTTAATTCCTGAGTTTTTTTTAATAAACTTCTTACGCACATCAGGTGAGCCTCACTGCACTACACACCATCCGTGACATGGTGAGAATGTTCAGCCAATCATGCCTGGACCTGCTCTTTGAAAGAGCTAGCCAGTTAATCCCACTTCTGAGTACTTCTCCAATAGCCATGTACACCATTTTGAGTACTTATCCAGTTCTTGGTGAAAGTTCATTTGTATCTGCTCCCACCACCCTTTCAGCCAGTCAAGAAGATTGGTAACTGGCAGAACAGGGAAATTTGGATTTTTCTCGCTGTTGGTATTAAAAGTTAAAATGAACAAGCATGGTTTGTGGTTGGTGTTACCCCTCTACTCCGCGAGGGTTCACAAGTGACACGATACACAAACTACACAAGACTTATCGTATTCACTTAAAGACACTTTATTTGTACTAATATGTCTCACAGACTTCAAACTCGATAAATAGACTCTTTAATCAGTGAATGTCACTTAAATCTTTAACTCCATATACTATTTAAAGTTACTCAAATCACCGAAAACTCAAATATCTCTAACTGATCAGGCCCTTCTCTGCGGGTATTTCACTGACCTCTGAGTCCCTGACTCGGGGTCTTCTTCTGCGATGCTTGTTCCCAGGACTTTCGCTCCAGGATTGTCGCTCCTGAGGCTCCAAACTCCCGTTTCTTCCCCTTCTCAAATGTTCGATGACGTATGTGTAAGACCCTCGTGTGGCTAAGCTGATTCTTTCAAGAGTCTAGTGAGTTCAAGTAAATGGGCCTGTGAGTTTCTCCTTGCCAACATCTGACGGCTTGTGTCAAAATTAGTAGAACTGTCCCACACGCTAATCAAGTAACAACATGACATTGCCATACTCTCAGAATGATAACTTACAGAAATGTCCAAGGTACCAGCATCACCATTGTTGAGTATGCCCTGTCCCAGCAGCAGGACAAACCCACCAGAGGTGGCAGTACAGTGATAAATCTTCTTGACTATGCCCTCATCAATCTACCTGTCGGAGATGCATCTGATCATGACAGTACTGAAATCAAAAACAAAGCAGTATAAAGATGATTTTGTACGGTATGGCTTTATTAATTGTGTCAATGCAAATCATGATGCAAAGCCCATGTGGGATATAAACAGAAAAGTACTGGCAAATGAAAGTTTAAAGGCATTTGAAAAACCTCTTGATTTTTTCCAATGGATGAAGTGAGAACTTAAATCATCAGCTGAAGTCCTTAGCAGAAATATAACATTGAATGACAAAATAGTGAGATCGTAAGAACTAAGCACGCTCACCTGTCACATTAAAGGTAAGTAAAAATGGTGGGGCGTGAAGTTCGGGCGGCTAGGATCGCGATGAACCGCCAGCGTGTGTCACGAAGGATGGCCAGTTGGTAAAAATGGGTTCCAGGCAAAAAAGTTTGATTAACACTGCCTTAAAATCATCTCTATACTGCTTTATTCCTGATTTCGGCTTCTTCTTAATGGGCTGTTTACCAGAGGCCCTGCTTTGACTTGCTGTGGATTCTCCTGAGCACCTCACAACACCACAGCTTTGTCCTGCTGTGGATTTTCCTGAGCAGCTCTCTTTCCCCCCCCCCCCTCTTCCTTATTATGAAACAATCCATTTTAAATTCTTCAGTCTTGTTGCTTGCTTGCTGCTAACAAAATGGAGGAATCTCTCTTCAGCCCAGAACAATGACCTGCTCTCTGCCACCACTCCAGGCAGGAAGACTCCATCGATTTTTACGTTCGAGGCAGGAAGACTCAATCAATTAAAAAAAAAAAAAAATCTGCTCCTGGGTCATTGTGCTGACGTCAGGAGGAGGCAATCTTCCCCGCTGGGCTCTGGGCCTGTGAAATGGTTGGGCACTAGTTCCCACGCGACCCTCCTGACACCTGCCTGCGACCCAACTGCTGGTCGCGACTCTTGAGTTTGAAAATGACTGTTCTACAAGATGCACTGCAGCAACTCGCCAAGGCTCCTTCAACCGCACCTTCCAAACCCATGATCTCGGCCACCTAGAAGGACAAGGGCAGTTGATGCATCGAAGACTGCCACCTGCAAGTCCCCCCTGAAAGCCAGCTCCATCTTGACTTCACAAAATCCTAACGCTCTCGTCCTAACAACACCACATGGCCTGCAGTGGTCCAAGAAAGTAACTCCTAGGTACTTTGACTGTGGCTGTTCATGTTGTAACCCATTGAGTGAGCATTGGCAAGCTATTCAGCTATGACTGCATCATAGCCAAGTCCTGATCACCATTGAGTGATTACATGCTGTAAAGTGTGTGCACATATTGGCTTAGGATATACTTGAGCTGGGAAAGTAGTAGTTCAACTCGGTCAAGGCTTACGTATAAAGGGCGCAATTTTTTAAAATAATTTTTACGGGGTGTGAGCGTGGCTGGCTGGGCCAGCATTTACTGCCCATCCCAGACTGTCCTCTATTTCAGAGGGCATTTGAGAGTCAACCATATTGCTGTGGATCTGGAGCCACATGCAGACCAGACCAGATAAGGTCTGCAGATGTCCTTGTTTAAAGGACATCGGTGAACCAGAAGGATTTTTAAGTTATTGAACAGTCAGCGCAGAATCGAAGGGATGAAATCTGTTGATTTTTTTTTTGTTTTTAAATATAGAAAAGCGGCAGCTCACGTACACCTGAAAATTCTAAACAAAGAATGTTTTCTCTGTCTCATTAGTGTATTCCATTGTTTGTTGAAGCAGTCCTGGAGCGACTAACCCGTGGAGTTAAAACAAGTGAACTGCGGACCATGTGTCTTCAAGTGGCCATTGTGGCCCTTTACTACAGCCCCATGCTACTTGTGAATACCTTGGAAAACATTTGCTTTTCACACAGTGCGGAGCCTATCACATCGCAGTTTATTAATCAGTGGATGAATGACACAGATTGTTTTCTTGGGTAAGCAAATCCTTTGGTCAGGCAAATAACCAGTGTGTTTCTTCGCTGCATTTCAGGAACCTGCTGCAAATTGCAACACAAGGTGCTCACGCGAGGTTGAGCACCCGAGATAAAGTCATGAAAAAGGGCAGCAATATTCTAGGTTTTGTTAATTAATAGTTGCACAGAGTACACTAGTAATTACGCAAAAACATTGGTTAGTCCACAGTTGAGGGTACAAACTGACTGCTGTTTTCAGCGCATCATCGAAAGGACATCTAACCTGTGTATGCACCATGTCCAGTATAGATTCACCCGGATTATTGTTGAGGTTGAGAAATGGTTACTATTCAAAAATACCGGGGGTAACGAGAGGGGAGAAAGCTAAGGGATGACTTAATACAGGTTTAACATTGTGAAGAGTTTTGCCCCGGTGCTTAGGGAAGGATTATGCCCTTTGGGGGAGCAAATGGAAGTCTGGACTGCTGGCCTGGGGGCTCTCTCCTATCCCCTGGGTTGTGCTGATAGATCACCTACAACCGATCCTTTGGCTGCAGGTCTGGGGTCAGGAGGACATTGGTTGTAGGCAAGGCTGCTGAGCTGTTCTTTTGAGTGCCCCATTCCTGAAATGGGTTAATGTGAAGTGTGCACGAGCTGAGAATTTGATTGTAATTTAAAAGTGCAAAGGAGCAAAAAGGGACCACATGCAGTGCCTCAATTTCCCACCAGTTTTCATTATCTGTTTGAGATCTGCTCCACTTAATGATTGTTTCATTATAATGGGATGATGTGGAAAAATGTAATACTGTAGTGAGAGGAGTATCTGAATTGTTCTTAGGCACACAGCATTTAAGTTATTTTATTTTTCATTTACAGTATTTTATCATTTGTTTTGTCTATGTTGTGTGACAACGGTAAACCTTGGTAATTGCAATAGTAGTGATACATCAGCAAGGAAGATGATCACAAAGGTTTTACAATGCTCAGACAATTAGTGAATTCGTCATCGCTTGCTTCATTTATTTTAAATGTTTTAAAAGAAAATGATTCAATTGAGTGCAAGATTATCTGCCTGTACTCGGTTTAGTAATTTGTTCTGACTGCAGTTTAATGCCTCTGCTTTAATTGCTTCTATCACCAGGCTTCATGACCGGAAGGTCTGTATCATTGGTCTGAGCACATTAATGGAAATGCAAGACAGACCAGACGCTGTGGATGCCGTGGCGACTCAAATTCTACCTTCATTGCTGCTGCTCTTCCTTGGCCTAAAGCGAGCATATGCAAGCAGAGCTCCTAATGACCTGAATGAGAATGGAGAAGAGGAAAATGACGATATTGAAGAAAATGGTATTTTGTTTTTTGTTATACATTTACTTTACAATGAATATAGACCCTTCTGTGTGCGTGCGCTTGTGTGGTTTATGTGCGCGCATGTGTGTTTGTGTGTTTGAGTCCGCGCGCTTGTGTGTGCGCGCGTGCTTGTGGGCGTGTGTGCACACCTGTGGGTGTGAGCGCGCATGCTTGTGGGTGTGTGTGCGTGCGCTTGTGGGTGTGCGTGCACGCTTGTGGGTGGATGTGCACGCGCTTGTGGGTGTGCGCGCGCGCTTGTGGGTGTGCGCGCGCGCTTGTGGGTGTGCGCGCGCGCTTGTGGGTGTGCGCGCGCTTGTGAGTGTGTGTGCGTGCTTGTGGGTGTGTGTGCGTGCTTGTGGGTGTGCGTGCGTGCTTGTGGGTGTGCGTGCGTGCTTGTGGGTGTGCGTGCGTGCTTGTGGGTGTGCGTGCGTGCTTGTGGGTGTGCGTGCGTGCTTGTGGGTGTGTGTGCGTGCTTGTGGGTGTGTGTGCACGTGCTTGTGGGTGTGTGCGTGTGCTTGTGGGTGTGTGCGCGTGCTTGTGGGTGTGTGTGCGCGTGCTTGTGTGTGTGCGTGCACGCTTGGGTGTGCGCGTGCGTGCTTGGGTGTGCGTGTATGCGGGCGCTTGGGTGTGTGCGCGCGTGCTTGGGTGTGCGCGCGCGCTTGGGTGTGTGCGCATGTGCTTGGGTGGGTGTACACGTGCGCGCTTGGCTTGGTGTGTGCACGCGCTTGTGTGTGCACGCGCTTGTGTGTGCACGCGCTTGTGTGTGCACGCGCTTGTGTGCGCACGCGCTTGTGCGCGCGCTTGTGCGTGCGCGCGCTTGTGCGTGCGCGCGCTTGGGTGTGCGCGCGCTTGGGTGTGCGCGCGCTTGGGTGTGCGCGCGCTTGGGTGTGTGCGCGCTTGGGTGTGTGCGCGCTTGGGTGTGCGTGCGCTTGGGTGTGCGCGCGCTTTGGTGTGTGTGCGCGCGCGCTTTGGTGTGTGTGTGCGCATGCTTGGGCGTGTGTGTGTACGCATGTCCTTGGGTGTGTGCTTGGGTGTTTGTACGCGTGCGCGCTTGGCTTGGTGTATGCGCACGCTTGGGTGGGTGTGTGTGCGTGCTTGTGTGTTATGTGAAAGCACCTTTAAAAATGGTTGTTTATCAATAGTTGCAGTGATGTCAGTGTGGATGGAGCTGGGCTGTCTGTCTGCTTTACTTTCGCTTTGGCCTGTCTGCTACAGGGTGTATTTAATTTTGTTTTGAGAGCTGGATAGCTGCAGGAAAAACAAGCAGCTGTATAATGATCTCTGCAATCTAAAGACTGTCTCCAGATCATTTGGGTGATTTCAAAGTGATAACTGCTCTCAGTAGAGAATTTAAAGCTGATCTCTGTTAAAAAGGATCTTTTGTCTTATGGATGTTGCAAAGAAAGATTAAGGGTTACTTCTAGAATATTGTATCTGTGGGGATGATTGGTGTTGATAGTTGTTAAGATGTTTGCTGTCGGTTTATAAAGTGTTAACTGGTTTCATAAATAAACATTGTTTTAATTTAAAAGTAGTTTCACTTTCTGATGCCTGTAAGGTAGGCCTGTGTGCTCCCCACAACCACAATCTATTAAAAGTTGTGGGTCAGGTGAACTCCACAATACACTTTGGGGTTCGCGAAACCCTGGCCCGTAACAGTGTGCGCGTTTGGGTGTGTGTGTGTGCACGTGCTTGAGTGTGTGTATGCGCGCTTGAGTGTGTGTGTGCGCGCTTGAGTGTGTTTGTGTGCACGCTTGAGTGTGCGAGCGCTTGAGTGCGTGCGTGCTTGAGTGTGTGTGCGCGCGCGTAGGTGTGTGTGCACGTAGGTGTGTGTGTGCACGCGCGCCCGTAGGTGTGTGTGCACGTAGGTGTGTGTGTGTGCACGCGCGCCCGTAGGTGTGTGTGCGCGTGCGCGCTTGGGTGTGCGCACGCAAGTGTGTGTGTGCGCGTGCACGAGTGTGCGCACGCGAGTGTGTGTGTGTCCCTCGCCAATTTCTGTTTCGCTGATGTGCAGGTCAGTTGATTGGCCATGATTAAATTTCCCCTTAGTGTTCAAAAGGATAGTTGGTTTACAGGGATAGGACAGGAGGGAAAATATTCAAATAACATTTGAGGTAATTTTCGTTACATGATCATTACTGCAGAATCTGATTCGATTTATGTAGCAGTGTAGAACATAGAAAAATACAGCACAGAACAGGCCCTCGGCCCACGATGTTGTGCCGAACCTTTGTCCTAGATTAATCTTAGATTATCATTGAATTATCATTGCAGAAGGAGGCCATTCGGCCCATTGAGTCTGCACCGGCTCTTGGAAAGAACACCCTACCCAAAGTCAACACCTCCACCCAACACTAAGGGCAATTTTGGACACTATGGGCAATTTATCATGGCCAATCCACCTAACCTGCACATCTTTGGACTGTGGGAGGAAACCGGAGCACCCGGAGGAAACCCACGCACACACTGGGAGGATGTGCAGACTCCGCACAGACAGTGACCCAAGCCGGAATCGAACCTGGGACCCTGGAGGTGTGAAGCAATTGTGCTAACCACTATGCTACCGTGCTGCCCTTAAGAACAAATAAATCTACACTATATCATTCAATGTAATCAATGTACCTATCCAATAGCTGCTTGAAGGTCCCTAATGTTTCCGACTCAACTACTTCCACGGCAGTGCATTCCATGCCCCCACTACTCTCTGGGTAAAGAACCTACCTCTGACATCCCCCCTATATCTTCCACCATTCACCTTAAATTTATGACCCCTTGTAATGGTTTGTTCCACCCGGGGGAAAAAAAAAGAAGGAACTAGTGATTGTACATGAGCTGATAATTGATATTTTTAATTGGTTATTGTACTCTGGTAGTTGCCGGTAGCTCATCTGGATATGGCCCTGTTATTTCTTGAGCACAGAACTGAGGCTGGGAACAGAAGGCTGCAAAATGTTACTTGATAGTCTGTATGTCAAAAAGTAATTAAGCAGAACTTGTTATTGAGTAGTCACTGAAGATTCACAGTCAATGTGAAGTTTAGCACAGTGGGCTAAACAGCTGGCTTGTAATGAAGAACAAGGCAGCAGCGCGGGTTCAATTCCCGTACCGGCCTCCCCGAACTGGCGCCGGAATGTGGTGACTTGGGGCTTTTCAAAGTAACTTCATTGAAGCCTATTTGTGACAATAAGTTATTATTATTACAGTACGAAGTCTTACAACACCAGGTTAAAGTCCAACAGGTTTGTTTCAATGTCACTAGCTTTCGGAGCGCTGCTCCTTCCTCAGGTGAATGAAGAGGTCTGATCCAGAAACACATATATAGACAAATTCAAAGATGCCAAACAATGCTAGGAATGCGAGCATTAGCAGGTGATTAAATCTTTACAGATCCAGAGATGGGGTAACCCCAGGTTAAAGAGGTGTGAATTGCATCAAGCCAGGACAGTTGGTAGGATTTCGCAGGCCAGGTGGTGGGGGATGAATGTAATATGACATGAATCCCAGGTCCCGGTTGAGGCCGCACTCATGTGTGCGGAACTTGGCTATAAGTTTCTGCTCGGCGATTCTGCGTTGTCGCGGGTCCTGAAGGCCGCCTTGGAGAACGCTTACCCGGAGATCAGAGGCTGAATGCCCTTGACTGCTGAAGTGTTCCCCGACTGGAAGGGAACATTCCTGCCTGGTGATTGTTGCGCGATGTCCGTTCATTCGTTGTCGCAGCGTCTGCATGGTCTCGCCAATGTACCACGCTTCGGGACACCCTTTCCTGCAGCGTATGAGGTAGACAACGTTGGCCGAGTCGCACGAGTATGTACCGCGTACCTGGTGGGTGGTGTTCTCACGTGTAATAGTGGTATCCATGTCGATGATCTGGCACGTCTTGCAGAGATTGCCATGACAGGGTTGTGTGGTGTCGTGGTCACTGTCCTGAAGACTGGGTAGTTTGCTGCAAACAATGGTTCGTTTGAGGTTGCGCGGTTGTTTGAAGGCAAGTAGTGGGGGTGTGGGGATGACCTTGGCAAGATGTTCATCGTCATCAATGACGTGTTGAAGGCTGTGAAGAAGATGACGTAGTTTCTCCGCTCTGGGGAAGTACTGGACGACGAAGGGTATTCTGTCCCATGTTTGTCTTCTGAGGAGGTCGGTCCGGTTTTTCGCTGTGGCGCGTTGGAACTGTCGATCGATGAGTCGAGTGCCATATCCTGTTCGTACGAGGGCATCTTTCAACGTCTGTAGACGTCTGTTACGCTCCTCCTCGTCTGAGCAGATCCTGTGTATACGGAGCGCTTGTCCATAGGGGATGGCTTCTTTAATGTGTTTAGGGTGGAAGCTGGCGAAGTGGAGCATCATGAGGTTATCCGTGGGTTTGCGGTAAAGCGAAGTGCTGAGGTGACCGTCCTTGATGGAGACGAGTGTGTCCAAGAATGCAACTGATTTTGGAGAGTAGTCCATGGTGAGTCTGATGGTTGGATGTAACTTACTAATGTCATCGAGTAGTCGTTTCAGTGATTCTTCGCCGTGGGTCCAAAGGAAAAAAATGCCATTGATGTATCTGGTGTATAATGTTCGTTGAAGGTCCTGTGCGGTGAGTAGGTCCTGTTCAAACTTGTGCATGAAGATGTTTGCGTATTGGGGTGCGAATTTGGTCCCCATGGCTGTTCCGTGCGTCTGGATGAAGAACTTGTTGTCGAAGGTGAAGACGTTGTGATCCAGAATGAAGCGGATGAGTTGCAGAATTGCGTCTGGAGATTGGCAGTTGTCGGTGTTGAGTACTGAGGCTGTTGCAGCAATGCCGTCGTCATGGGGGATGCTGGTGTAGAGTGCCGAGACGTCCATTGTGACGAGGAATGTTCCTGGTTCAACTGGTCCATGGGTGCTGAGTTTCTGTAGGAAGTCCGTCGTGTCGCGACAGAAGCTGGGTGTACCTTGTACGATGGGTTTCAAGATGCCCTTGATGTAGCCAGAGAGGTTCTCACACAGGGTCCCATTGCCTATAACCAGGCACAACCGACAGAATACCCTTCGTCGTCCAGTATTTTCCCGGAGCGGAGAAACTACGTCATCTTCTTCACAGCCTTCAACACGTCATTGATGACGATGAACATCTTGCCAAGGTCATCCCCACACCCCCACTACTTGCCTTCAAACAACCATGCAACCTCAAACGAACCATTGTTTGCAGCAAACTACCCAGTCTTCAGAACAGTGACCACGACACCACACAACCCTGTCATGGCAATCTCTGCAAGACGTGCCAGATCATCGACATGGATACCACTATTACACGTGAGAACACCACCCACCAGGTACGCGGTACATACTCGTGCGACTCGGCCAACGTTGTCTACCTCATACGCTGCAGGAAAGGATGTCCCGAAGCGTGGTACATTGGCGAGACCATGCAGACGCTGCGACAACGAATGAACGGACATCGCGCAACGATCACCAGGCAGGAATGTTCCCTTCCAGTCGGGGAACACTTCAGCAGTCAAGGGCATTCAGCCTCTGATCTCCGGGTAAGCGTTCTCCAAGGCGGCCTTCAGGACCCGCGACAACGCAGAATCGCCGAGCAGAAACTTATAGCCAGGTTCCGCACACATGAGTGCGGCCTCAACCGGGACCTGGGATTCATGTCACATTACATTCATCCCCCACCACCTGGCCTGCGAAATCCTACCAACTGTCCTGGCTTGATACAATTCACACCTCTCTAACCTGGGGTTACCCCATCTCTGGATCTGTAAAGATTTAATCACCTGCTAATGCTCGCATTCCTAGCATTGTTTGGCATCTTTGAATTTGTCTATATATGTGTTTCTGGATCAGACCTCTTCATTCACCTGAGGAAGGAGCAGCGCTCCGAAAGCTAGTGACATCGAAACAAACCTGTTGGACTTGAACCTGGTGTTGTAAGACTTCGTACTGTGCTCACCCCAGTCCAACGCCGGCATCTCTACATCATTATTATTATTAAGTAGCGATAGGGGAACTAGAATTCTAGAAAGTGTACCTGGGCAAAAGTACAACTTTTGTCTCGTTTGGAACATTCTGTTCAACTTTCTTTCCCAAATCTAGCGATAGATATTGCTATTCAAAGACGGTAACTCAGGTGATGCTTTTGCTTGGATTTCTTAAATTAGAAGTGTCAGTTTAGAATATTAGAATTCTGTTTTTGTTTTGGGCAATGGTTAGCACAAGTGGACAGTGGTTAGCACTGCTGCCTCACAGCACCAGGGACCTGGGTTCATTCTGACCTTGGGTGACTGTCTGTGTGGAGTTTGCACTTTCTCCCCATGTCTCCGGGTGCTCTGGCTTCCTTCCAAAGAAGTGCAAGTTAGGTGGATTGGCCACACTGAATATTCCCTTGGTGTCCAAAAATATGTGGGTTAGGAAGAGGGTGGGGGAAGTCGGGCTATGTAGTGTGCTCTTTCAGAGGGCAGACTCGATGGGCCGAATGGTGTCCTGCACTGTAGGAATTCTATGGGGTCTAAACCAAGGTTCAGGAGAAATAGACTTGAGATTTTTACAATTCTGATTGATTGTAGGTGGTGAAATTGAACCACAGATTTAAAATTGATAATTGGCTTATCCATTGGAGGTGATGAATTTCAATCACAGCTTTTAAAATTGATAATTGGCTTAAAAAGAATCTTAAAATGGGAATGATCAGATTAGATACTGGAAAATAGTTATTTTCTGTTCAGTTTGCTGCATTGTGAAACAGGTTGCTAATATATCTGGTAAATATGGATCTTCTACAGTCCTTTTGCACGGATTGGCACAAGTTTGCAGAGCCAAGTGATTTTCTTCTGTGCCATAAGATTCTGTGACTGAAGCCACTTGAAGTTCTTGAGGAATGAGGACATTGTGACCTATTGGCAGGGTGGTGAATTATGAGTTCGTTAAATATGCCCAGCATTATGTCCTGAGCAATTATGACCTCTTCAATCTTTCGTGATTGTTTTTTGATGTTGGAATTTCCAGATTACCTTGAAATTGGCTGGTATTTTCTCTCTCTCTCCATTTTTCTTACATTACCAGTGGTTGGAAATTGTCCTGTCTGGTGGATGGAGTGAATATTGTCCACTTTATTTTCCCCTCAACTCTTCGAATGTTGGTATTGGTTAAATCAACACACTATGAAATCTGCTACTTTCTGGTCATTGTGGCTTAGTTACAAAGGAATCATTATTTTTCCTTCCTTTGTGTTTTCTCCTGTGTGTGTTGTATGATTCTACAGATCAGAGTTGAGTTCCCAGTAATCTGCTCGAGTGGCCATCATTCACATTTGATCCTTTATGATGAGTCTCATTAGAGCATTAAAACCTTGGGTGTGTGGGGTTTAGAGGACCATAGCCAAGCCCAATCATGACCTTGCAAGATAACTATACATGTTTCCAGCATGGATTCCTGTAAAAGCAACCAGGCATAGAAATTCAGGGGTACTGACACTAACTGTGGTGTCCCTCCAACACCAAGCTCAGCACGGGTGGGGGATTGAAATTCAGATATCTTGATTTCTACAGATCAATTTCTCCTGGTTAAACTAGTATATCAGTTGAACAACTGAGCCCTTTTCTTTTCCCTTATTTCTCCTTTAGCTGCTCGTGTTTTTAAAGGAAGTAAAGTTTCTTTCTAAGATGTAGTTTTCACTTTCAGAAGAGATTCCAAGCGATGAAGATGACATTCGTGAAGCGGGGCAGCAGTACCTGGAGATGCTGGACCAACATCAGGTGCAGGAAGTTGAGGAGGAGGAGGAGGAGGATGAAGATTGGGATGAAGATGGGTTAGAAGAAACTGCCCTGGAAGGGTTCTCTACGCCTCTGGATGAGGATAACAGTGTTGATGAATACCAGGTTTTTACATCAGCACTGCTAAGTACGTGTTCTCCAACAATTTGCATGCCCAAATGTTAATGCTGAAACTTAACCATTTAAGTAAATGTGGTTTGATGGAAGAGTGATGATTTCTAAAAAATAGTTAATGGTTTCCATGGGTCATAATTCCAATCCATGCAATGCAACACTGGGTTTTATGCTGCTCATAAAACATGAACATTGCATGGATTGTCTTCCGGGCAATTGTTGATGTGTTTCACGCATGGAAGTGACTTTTGTGTTCTCATGAAATTTGCTTGTATACCAGCACATGTTAGCGATTTTGATGTATTCTCATTGCAAATAAAAATGGAGCCAGAGAGAAGGGAATCCTTTTGAACGTAGCAAACCTATCTCTCAACTACGGATTTTTGAGCAGGACACCCTGAGCAAAACCATTGTGAAAATAGGAGACAAAAGCCTTAGGTTGCAAAATGAACAGACATGCAGATTTTCTGTAAAATTACACTTCTGGAGGGCGGTGCAGTGGTTAGTAATGCTGCCTCGTGGCTCTGGGGACCTGGGATTGATCCCGGCCCCGGGTCGCTGTCCCTGTAGAGTTTGCTCGTTCTCCCCATTTCTGCATGGGTCTCACCCCCACAATGCAAAGATGGGCAGCACGGTAGCACAGTGGTTAGCACAGTTGCTTCACAGCTCCAGGATCCCAGGTTCGATTCCTGGCTTGGGTCGCTGTCTGCGTGGAGGCTGCAAGTTCTCCCCGTGTCAGCGTGGGTTTCCTCCGGGTGCTCCGGTTTCCTCCCACAAGTCCAGAAAGACATGCTGTTAGGTGATTTGGGCATTCTGAATTCTCCCTCAGTGTACCCGAACAGGCGCCGGAGTGTGGTGACAAGGGGATTTTCACAGTAACTACATTGCAGTGTTAATGTAAGCATACTTGTGACACTAATAAAGATTATTATGTGCAGGGTAGGTGGATTGGCCTTGCTAAATTGTCCCTTAATTGGAGAAAAAAAAGAATTGGCTATTCTTAAAAAAAAAAAATGTTTTTTAAAAATACAATTCTGCCGCAAACACTAATTTGAATTACATTCCATCAGAATTTAAGAGGTGAGTGAAGGAAAAAAGAGAAACTTAAACTGTAATAGGTCCAATCATTGTGACTTCTCTTTTTGAAACTTTTTGTAAACAGGGCATATCTGTACTAATACAATTAGCACCATGTCAATATGATGTGCATCGCAGAGAAGTTTGTGCGTTCTATTATCTGGAGTTTTCTTTTAATTGTTGCAGGGGTACAAAGTAGGGATGCGGCATGGTACCAGACTCTCACTGCCCCTTTGAGCGAGGACCAGAGAAAACAATTACAGGAAATCTTTACGCTGACAGAACAGCGGAAGAACGCAGCAGGTTAGTCCCTAGCGCAGGGCTGTGTATTTTTTTGCAAGTGTAACTTGGCGACGGTGAGAATATTTGGAGTTTGAGCATATTCCAATCTCCCTTTCACCACCCACCGCAAACTTTAAAACATGCACCTTTATTTAATAACAAGCAAGTTTTTGCAGTACTGCTCATCACCTGCTGATGGCACTAGTGGACTTAATCCTCTGAGATTGAAAGTCGAATTTCAGTGTCAAATCGGAAAATTGGAAAAGCATTGCCTCTCAGCATTGCGAGGACCTGGAATTAGGCTGAATTGGCTGAAATGCTACTTTCTTCATAAACACTCAGGGAAATCTTAAAAATTTACAACACTGAAACAGACCAGTTGACCCAACTGATCTATGCTAATGCTCAACAAAAGTCTCCTCCAACTCCCCTTCCTCGCACGCCATCAAAATATCCTTCTATTCACTTATCCCGTGTGTTTATCCACACTCAAACGCATCGGTACCATTCACCTCAACTACTTATGGATCATGAGTTCCACAGGAAATGTTAATGCATAGTCCACAAAATTTGAAGTTGTGTGACTTCAACTCAGGTACGTTGCATGACTGATTGCAAAGGTACAGTGGGCGATTACTATAAATGTGTGATATGCAAGGTGCTATGTTTGAAAAGTTGAACAAGCTTTTCATTGCCATAGGGTACAACAAAGCAGAACTGGTGTCCAGGGGAACTGAACAATATACCTATTCACTATATAGCTGAATTTCAGTAATGCTGCACTAGTTTTCTTGTTAATGAGTGTTTTCTGAATAAAAGACTGTTCGGAATAGTCCAAACCTGAAATTCTGGTGCTTTCCAATAGAATTGTGGATATTGTGCTTCCGGTGGTGTAATGTAAGGGGAAGACAGGCACGAGGTGGATCCCGCTGGTGTACTGGACTTTCTGCCCTTTTTCTTAATGCCATAGATTGTTTACTCTCTGAAACACACATAGTTATTCTAATAAAGGTCATGAAATGCCCAAATAAATCAGGGGGAAAGACTCCCGTCGACGGAGTCTGAGGTAGTTTCTTGTTCTCCATCCACTCCACTAACGGCCGAGATGCTTTCTGATACCTTGGCGAAAAGCACCGACGAATTGTGTCGAAAGACCTCAAGAAATAAATTAAAGAGGCCTTGGCTCCCATTCGAGCAGTTCTGGGGAAAACCAATAGACCGTTGAAGCTCAGGGAGCCACGATCAAAGATATGGAGGTGGCCTTATTGGGCCTCAGCGATCAGATTGCCTCGCTGGAATTGGAACTGTCTTCGGTGATCAAAACAAATAGCTCATTGAGAACCAAGACGAATGATCTCGAAAATATTTGGATTATGGGGTTTCTGGTAGGGATGGATGGTCCAAAGCCCACAGAGTACTTCTTGGGTATGTTCAGCAATGTGGTGGTGAGGGTGGATTCACAGCCCCACCTGAATTGGACTGAGCCCATTGTACCTTTCAGTTGAGGCCACACCCTGAAGATCACCATGTGCTGTGATAGTGAGGTTCCACAGCTTCAAGAGAAAGGAGAGGATTTTGTGATGAGCAAAGGAACACCAAGAGTTTAAATGGGACGGCCTCTCCATCAGGTTCTATCAGGACATGAGTGCAGAGAGAGCAAAGAAGAGGTCTGTGTTTAACGAAGTCAAGGCCGCCATGTATAAGAGTGAAGTCTGGTTTGGTTTGGTCTACCCAGTTCAGAGTAACTTTGAGGGAAAAGACTATTTTTTTCGACATGCTGGGAGAGCTTTCTTTAAAAACGCAAGTTGGGCATGTTGTAATTGGGATTTTGGTTCTGTTGATGGACATGTTGAATTGTTACATTGTTGGGGTTTCTTGTTTTTTCTTGTTCGGGGCTGAGTTCTTTTAATTCTTGTTTCGATTTGGGGTTTTACGGTATGTGGAGTTCTGTTCGTTGTGATGTACAGATTCCTTTCAATGCGCAAGGTGCACGGGGTTTTGGCATTTTGTTGTTTATATCTTTTTTTTTTCCCAGTCGGGTCTCCCTGCTAATTAAAGAGTTAGTTAACGGGAGAGTTTTGAAGGGTTCGCTGCACTCATTATCGTAGCTTTTTTAGCTAATGAGCTTAGAGTTCTTGTTTTGTTTGGATTTGTTAGACGTAGGCTTTAGTAGTTTTTTGTTTGCCTCACTTCTATTTGTATTTGGGTGCGGTTGTATTCAAGGATGATGGTGTTGAGGGTGAGGGTAGATTGCTGGCAGTGCCTGTACATTTTTCTTTATCCAGTCTTTAGACTTGGTTTGGGGCCTTCTTGGGTGGGCCTGTTTGCTGTACCTTTTTAAATGTCCCTTGGGTAATCTCTCTTGGTGGAAATGGATGACTCTGGATTGAGGGGGAGGTGGGAGACCTCCAATTTGTTTGATCACCTGGAAAGTTAGGGATTTGAATGGCCCAGTGAAAATATTCAAGGCATTTTCTCACCTTAAGAGTTTAAACTCCGATGTGGTGTTTTTACAAGAGACCCATTAGAGGGTCAGAGACCAAGCTAGGCTGCGCAATAACAGGCCGTTCATTCAGGTTTCGATGATAGCCCCCCCCCTCCCCCCCGGGAAGAGAGCCAAACTGGGGATGTTATCATTCCACCTTGCCAAGGCAAACGTTTGCTATCTTTGGGTCTGGGTGGCCCACAACTGGGCCTCGCATCATAAATTAAATTACACCAGTCTGCTTAGTGTTATTAAGACAGACTTGCAGAGGTGGAACGACCTCCCCCTATCCCTGGAGGGTAGGGTTCAGGCTATTTAAATGAACTGCTCCCGAGATTGTTATTTCTCTTTCAACGTGTCTCCATTTTTCTCCCCAAACCCTTTTTTTTTAATAATATATTTTATTCAACTTTTTCGGCCAAACAAAACAGTACAAAGGTTTTTCCCCTTTTTACAACAGCAAAACAATATAAATAACCGTGACCGTATTCTAACAAATAAATAAATAATATATAAACTAAATGGCAACTGCCATAACAAAAGTCCTGAAGGTGCTGACTCTTACTGGGGTACAGTTCCTGAAGGTATTGACTCTTACTGGGTACAGTTCCTGAAGGTGCTGACTCTTACTGGGGTACAGTTCCTGAAGGTGCTGACTCTCACTCAGGTACAGTTCCTGAAGGTACTGACTCTCACTGGGGCACAGTTCCTGAAGGTGCTGACTCCCACTGGGGCACAGTTCCTGAAGGTGCTGACTCTCACTGGGGTACAGTTCCTGAAGGTGCTGTCCCCAAACCCTTTTTTATCAAGGTCAACAAATTTTTATTTGGGCAGGTAGACTTCTCAGAATCCGTGGTGTTATGCTTCAAAGGACAGTAAGAAGTCTTACAACACCAGGTTAAAGTCCAACAGGTTTGTTTCGAATCACCAGCTTTCCCGAGCACTGCTCCTTCCTCAGGTGAATGAAGAGGTAGGTTCCAGAAACCTAGATATAGACAAAGTCAAAGATGCAATACAATACTTTGAGTAAACCCTCAACCGGGACCTTGGATTCACGTCGCATTACATTCACCCCTCACCATCTGGCCAGGGCTTGCAAAATCCTACCAACTGTCCTGGCTTGAGACAATTCACACCTCTTTAACCTGCTCCATCTGGACCTGTAACGACTTAATTACCTGCAAAGACTCGCATTCAAAGTATCGTATGATTCAGTTTAAAGTTTTGCATAGGACGCATTGACCAGGGCGAGGATGTGCAGGTTCTTCCCTGGGATTGCGGATAATTGTGAGGGCTATTCTCCTGGGCCATCAAACCATATGCATATGTTCTGCTCCTGTCCCAAGTTGATAGGTTTCTGAGCATCTTTCTTTAACACCATTGTCGGGGATATTCCTGGATTTGGTTCCATGTCCGCTGGTGGTCATATTCAGGGTGCCGGAGTCGCCGGTGATGCAATTTGGAGTGAAGACGGATGTCTTCACCTTTGCGTCGTTGATAGCCCAGAGGTGAATTTTGTTGGGTGAACTCCACTTAGTACCTCTGCTTGGCTGGGTGTCCTAATGTTGTTTCTGCATTTTGGGGAAGGTCAACTTCATCAGGGGGTCGGTTCTACTAAGATGGCAACCATTTTTTTATTTTTTTAAGGAGTTAGTCACCGTCAGCTGTCAGAGGGTTTAGGTTTGTATTTAATTTAATTAGCTGTGTGTGTTTTTGCCTTTTTTTTCTGTCTTTTGTATTTTTCTGTTTGTTTTGGGTTGTTTTGATTATTAGGAAAAAAAATTAATAAACCTTTTTAAAAAAGAATTGTGGATATTGTTGCAACATGGGCCACACGTGTCAAAGCAAAACATCACCACGTTGAGCATGATTCCTCACTGTCAAGGGGGCAATAAAGGTTTGATGTGACAGGTTTGTCCGATATAATTTTCACAGCAAGGGAAACAAACATCTCATGGGTGTGATCGACAGGAATTGTTGTGACCCTGCTATAAAAACGGCTAATCTCCTACCACAACTCTTCCTCTGCTTTCTGTGACCACCAGGTTCATGCAAATTCCTTTCTGCACGCCTTTTTAAGTTCTACATTAAGTCCCATTTCCTGTAGCAAAATAGTTGGCACCCAAGCAAGTCAGGACGTACGTAATCTGTGCTCCTGCTGGTTAAGTTCTGTTTTCATTTTTACTGACCTTTTGGGAGCGCCATTCCATGATTCTGCCTTTTTCTCCTGAAAATCCCAAACCAGCAGCATTAGGAATCACAGAAAATCGCTCATTTTCAAATTAAGTTAAAACTCGTTTAAAGATGTGATGTACTTTTAATTTTCAAGAATGGGGGTTTAAGAGTTCAAACTCGTAAATCATATTTCCATGCATTTATCAAGTGTTGAGACGCTGAAAAACCCCGATTGAAAGCGGTTGGCACGTTATCTTTGCAATGTGGCATCAGGCAAAAATGCTTTTAATTCCCCAAATCTTAAAAACATGAATTGTGGTGGAATATTTTGATTACTTATTGTTTGCATCAAACTGCATGAATACCAGGGGACAATTGCTAAATTGACATTCATGAGTGGAGTCAAATTTATTTGACATTAAGACAGCAGTGGGAGTTGTTATGAAAAAGCTCTCGGACATGTTTCAGAATTCCATTAAAAGTACGGCACGGTGGCACAGTGGTTAGCACTGCTGCCTCAGAGCGCCAGGGACCTGGGTGACAGTGTGGAGTTTGCAAGTTCTCCCCGTACCTGCATGGGATTCTTCCGGGTGCCTCAGTTTCCTCCCACAATCCAAAAATGTGCAGGTTAGGTGGATTGGCCACGTCAAATTGCCCCTTAGTGTCCAACGGTTAGGTGGAGTTAAGAGGATAGAACGAGCAATTGGGTCTAGGCAGGGTGCTCTTTCGGAGGGTAGGTGCAGACTCGATGGGCCAAATGGCCTCCTTCTGCACTGTAGGAATTCTATGATACAGTGAAATATGAGACATGTCTAGTGCTCCCTTAAATCTAGGAATAAGACTTAAGCTGGCATTGAAATTAGATTTTCCAGACTGGATTTTTGGGAGATGAACTGTGTTCTCAGTTTGCTGTAATTTTTATTATCCAATCCTTTCCTGTTTCACAATTTGATTCTGTTTCATTTTTAATTTTCTTTTATTTCCTTAGAATCCAAGAAAATCGAAGGACAGGGTGGCT
This sequence comes from Scyliorhinus torazame, assembly GCF_047496885.1. Lineage (NCBI taxonomy): Eukaryota > Metazoa > Chordata > Chondrichthyes > Carcharhiniformes > Scyliorhinidae > Scyliorhinus > Scyliorhinus torazame. Next base: position 55,486,110 of record NC_092725.1, read on the forward strand.
ATAACTTTGACATGTCTGCACCAGTTCCCACGGCATTTAATTTTGGAGCAACTCCAGGGGGCAACTGATCTACAGATGGCATTTTTATTAAACTTCAGGGCATCGTGAAAACAAATCTTCCATCCATCAGCATTACTGAAGCTGTCGGTAGACCTTCGGAACTGATGTTGAACCCTTCCAGTGCTGGATCGTAACTCGATAGTCATTCGAGGGCCTTGTCGCTATTTCTTTTTCTTTCGTCCTCGAGCGAATGGAGTGAAAATCATCTCTCCTCCACCACCCTCCTCCCCCTTCCCCTCGCCCACTCTGCAGGCACTCCGGGAAAAGGTTTGGTTAGCCACCACCTCTCAGGTTCCTAATATACAGGCATTTGACGGGTTAATACAGATACATAGTGCCTTCTGTCGCATGTGGATTGCCTCAGATTTTAGTTTGGAAAGAAATGGCATGAATTAAAGAGAAGTACTTTAACCATGTTTTTTTAATATTTACCAGAGATTTAAAAAAAAAAAAAATCTGCTTATTGCAGCTGTGCTATTTTTAAATTTCCGTGTGGTAACTGTTTTAACATTTAAAATATTATCCTTGGTGAAAAGCTGTTGGTTTCCGTGATTTGTGATAGCAGTGGTAGTCTAGGAATAAACAAATAAATTGCAATTCTGTTCAAAATTACGTGAAAATTCCTAAGTCTGTCTTGGTGGACAATTGCGATTCCTTTTTTATGAAAGGGGACACATTTTAATAACTGTGGACAGTTGAAAAATATCAATATTCTGGCAGTATGTTTAGCTGTTGAATGGCAGTCGAGAGAGTTTTAGACTTTGAAATTTTAATTATTTTCTTGTTTATGTTCTATAAGGTATCAAATGCCCATCTGGGTAAAGCAAGAATTGTCACAGCCAATTACTGTACTTTTACATTGGTTCTTTGAGAGAGCTTGTGAGTTTTCATTCTCAGCTATTGGGTGCCTCAATAAAGCCTTTGGTTGAGCACATTTTTGTCTGAATGAATTGTATTTTGCTGAAATCTAACAACAGGATTGCAAGCTTTGACTATTTTAGGGTAAATTGAGAAACCTAGCTGAACAAGAAGCTGGAGTTCGGGCATTTGGCGCCTCGAGCTCGCCTAAACTCATGGTCGATCTGATAGTAACCTCAACTCTGAGTCCCGCTTACCCCCAATAACCTATCACCCCCTCTAATACCAAGAATCTATCCACCTCTGCCTTGAACATATTCAAAGACTCTGCTTTCACTGCCTTTTCAGGAAGAGAGTTCCAAAGACTCAAGTCCCGACCCTCTGAGTGAAAATATTTTGTCTCATCTCTGTTTTAAGTGAGCGACCCCTTATTTTAAACAGTGACACCTCGTTCTAGATTCTCCCACAAAAGGAAACATCCTCTCCACATCCATCCTATCAAAACGCCACAGGATCTTGTATGTTTCAATCACGTCACCTCTTCTTCTAAACTCCAGTGGGATCTGTCAAATGTTTCCTCATAAGATATCCCACTCGTTCCAGCTATTGGCCTATAAAACCTTCCCTGAACTGCTTTCAGCATGTTTACACCCTTTCTTAAATAAGGTAACCACAACTGTACACAGTACCTCAGATATAGTCTCACTAGTGCCTTGTACAACTGATGCACAACCTCCCTACTTTTGTATTCAATTCCCCTGGCAGTAAATGAGAACATTCTATTAGCTTTTCTAATTACTTTCTGTACTTGTATACTAGCCTCGGACACCTAGATTCCTCTGCACCTCAGATCTGCAACCTCTCGCCATTTAGATAAAATGCTTCTCTTTTAATCCCCTTCCTGCCAAAGGGGATGATTTCAACACCATTCACTTAACCTATCCGTGTCCCATTGTAGCCACCTTATGTCCTCTTCGCAACTTACTTTCCTACCTATCTTTGTGTCATCATCATCCCATCCATCCCTTCATCCAGATCATTTATATAAATTGTAAACAGTTGAGGTCCAAGCAACAATCCCTTTGGCACACCCCTCGCTATATCTTACCAACCTGAAAAAGACCCGTTTATATCTACTCTCTGCTTCCTGTTAACCTGCCCATCTCCTATCCATGTCCATATGTTACCCCCCTATACCATGAGCCTTTATTTTCTGCAAAAACCTTTGATGTGGCATTTTATCAAATGTCTCCTGAAAATCGAAGTTCTGTACTTCCACCGGTTCCCCTTTATTCACAGCACATGTTACTCCCTCAAAGAAGAGGTCATGGTCGCTGGACATCATGAAGGTTCATCGCAAGGAGGAAGATGAGAGCAGAACTCTCAAGGTGCACAAGTAAGCAAGAAAATCACCACAGGAATATTTGTGCAAGAAGCCATTGATGACGGTTTAGAACAAAGCTTTGAAGGTGAAGTAAGCACACTTCCACAATTTTAGTATGTAATCTGCAAATGTTAACTGGGAATCTCCAGAAAATCCAGGTTCTGAAAGATGACTGTACAAAATCAATGCATGATATTGCTGATAAAGGAAATGCTGAGGAAAAGAAATCAAGACCGGAATTCTCCATTTGGGAGATGATGGGCGGGATTCTTTGTCCCACCGCACCCGTTTCTGGTGTGGCGTACCCTTGCTGGCTGTGGGATCCTCCGTCCCTGCAGCCGGCCAATGGGGTTTCCCATTGTGGGCACCCCCACGCTGTCGAGAAATCTGCGGGTGTGAGTATGCTGCCGGCAAAATGGAGGATCCCGCCGACGGAGAATCCAGCCCAATGTTCGACCACAGGAGCTGAATCATACCTGGGAATGCAAATCCAGAGCGATTCACAATCCTTTACCATGCAAATTTCTGCATGGCCAGGATTGCTAGAGACTCCCTTGCAGGCGGCCCACTAGTGAGATCCGGAAACTGGCCCCCAATCTCTTTCCCCCCCCCCCCCCCCCCCTGTGCAAAGCACACGCTCCTTAGATCCACCTTTGGGATGTGTCTAGGCCTCACTGGTAGACCTCTCTGCACCCTGGTGTTGGATTCTCCAGTCGGCTGGCAAGTGACATTCATCAACTTTGGTGGTTGTACAGTCAAAGGTGCTTGAGCCATTGGTGTGACAAAGTATTATACCTGCACAGTAGCCCCTCTGTTCTAATGTGAATAACCCGGTATTTCAGGCTGTTTCTGCCATCAGGACTTTGCTGCTGTGTGGACATGTTTATCAAAATCCATCTGGTTTAAATCTTGCAATGAAATGTAAGCTACTCTGGCTGCTTAATGACCCCATGGCAATTGCCAGTTATGCTGAATCACCGTTTGATATAGAAATGCCGGTATCAGGAAATGCCTGCATAGGATCTTGATTGAATAAATGGCAGTAACATTGCATTACCTGTAATGTTTTTACATTGGCCATATCAAAGTGATTTAACCTGACACATTGAAATTGAGCCAAGACACTCCTGTGTATATGTTACTATTGTCGGTTGTTCCACACTGAGTTATTGGGTCAGTAAGCATTAAAAAATGTTTGCAACAAAAAAAAACTTCCTGTGCAATACACCTGCTGGCTAAGGCAGAGACAACAGCACTTGTCAGTTCCTCAAGTAAACCAGTCAGCCAGGTTAAAACCCCCTCAGATATTTGAACTGCAAGCCTTTCTTTCATATCTCTCTGAAATTGCTTTCACTAGGCTGTGGTTAACAACTTCCACACACCCAGCTGTCTGCATTTTTTCATTCATTTCCCCATCATGCTTGAGTGACTTTCAATTTGTCAGCTAAGTTGAGTACTCTCACTTCATCTTTTTCTCTGCAGAAAGCACATAACTACATTTGATTTGGTCCAGGAGCTGTGGTACATGTTTATAAACATTGCAAGGGGTGGCATGTGGTGCCGTGGTTAGCACTGGGACTGCAGCGCTGAGGACCCAGGTTCGAATCCCGGCCCTGGGTCATTGTCCATGTCTGCGTGGGTTTCACCCCCACAACCCAAAGATGTGCAGGTTAGGTGGATTGGCCACACTAAATTGGCCCTTAGTTGGAAAAAAAAATAATCGGATACTCTAAATTTAAAAATAAATAAACATTGTAGTTAGTTTCACAACAAAAACAGAAAATACTGGACAATTTCAGCAGGTCTGACAGTATCTATGGAGAGAAAAGGGAGCTAATGTTTCTAGTCTGGATGACTCTGACAAAGAGTCAGACTCCATTCGCCGTAATTTGCTTTTATCTTTGCAGTTAGTTTCACAGCCGGGTACTTCAATGCCACTCAAGCATGAAGGGAGAATGAATTAATCAATGCAGACAGCTGGGTGTGTGTGGAAGCTGTCAATCACAGCCTAGCAGAAGCAATTTCACAGAGATATGAATGAAAGGCTTGCAGATCAGAGATCTGAGGGGGGTTTAAACCCAGCGGACTGGTTTTCTATTTCCAGGAATTGACCAGTGCTGCTGTCTCTGCCTGAGCCAGCATATTGCAATATGCACAGGTTAGTTTTAAAGCAGTGATTTCTTTTCACTGCCTCTGTCTGGACTGCTCTCTAGCTTTCAGATAGGGGTCTCTCTTATGAGGGGCTTCTAGACAGTGGTTTCTTTTACGGGGAGCTACCAGGCAGGGGCCTCTCCAATGGGGGGCTTCAAGGTGGGAATCACTGTATTTGGGCAGTCTCTGGTGGGAGGGTCTGGTGGGGGCATCCTCTCGCTGGCGCGGGCTGTGAACCTCTATCCCGATGCCAGCAGGTGGCTGGAACATTGCCAATCCCGTTTTCTGCCCAACACTGGATTCTCCGCACGATCACGAATAACCCTACCGGCATCGCAAAACAGCAAATCCTTTCTTTCTATGATGGGACATGATTATGCTGGTCCTGGAAGAAGTTACTTAAAGAGTATTAATAACAGAACTTTGGGGATTAAACAGCTCATGACAAACTTCTGGATTCAGTTTTAATAAATCTAATTGCCATCTCACCTGAGATAATCTAACTGTACACATTGGAAATGGAGACTGGAATCTTCTGGCATGACCAGCTCACCTGTATGTTAGCTTTGCCATCTGAGTCATTGCAGAGCAAGATTCTTAATATGTCAGATTTAGCAGCCAATTCGCATACACCCTATTCTGCTTCATTGCTCCTGACAACATGGCTTTACGGACTGTTTGTCCAGAAGTAATGAATCGCAGAGAATTTCTCTGGAGTCATTGGTATTGAATTAATCCTGCCAGCATTGCATTGTTGCCTGATATTATTTTTGCTTCCGATGCTGGGATTGAACCAGCCAACCAATACTGTTGTGTGTTTATTAGTTTAAAGGGGTGAAAGAAAGATTGTTTTGAAAAGTCATGGGCTGGATTCTCCGCACCCGCGTGCTGAAATCGCAGCCGGCACGGGGGCGGAGAGTCCAGTTTGATGCGGAAATCGGGACCGCCGCCGGTTCGCCGATTTTCCGGGCACCGAAAAGCAGCGTCGCCAGAGGTCCGCTCTGACATCCCCCGCCCGTCTGTAGTCCCGACGGCGTGGATCTAACCTGGTCTAGCCGGTCGGGATACTCGCGTGGCGGCTACGGACTCAGTCCACAGTCCCCCTGGTCGGGGGCGGGCGGATAAGCCGGGGCCTTATAGGCGGCCGGAGAATGTTCCTGTGGGGTTAGAGGAAGTGAAAGGGTAGGTGTTGCGAGTCCTACACTTGCTTGGAATAGGCTGTGGAGGAAACGGTCCCTTCAAAATGCTGATATAGGAGGAGAGCACGATTGCGTAGTGGTTAGCACTACTGTCTCATGGCACCGAGGTCCCAGGTCCATTCCCGGCTCTGGATCACTATCCGTGTTTGCATGGGTTTTGCCCCCACAACCCAAAAGATGTGCAGGGTAGGTGGATTGGCCACGCTAAATTTCCCCTTAATTTGAAAAAATGAATTGGGTACTCTAAAATTTATGGAGAATAAAAAAGATATAGGAGGGGAAGAAAGATATGTTTGGTGCTGACACTGGCAGAAATGCAGAGGATAATTGGTTGATTGTGGAGTGTGTGTGGAAGGTAAGGACAAGGGCAACCCTTAGTGGTTCTGGGAGGGAGGGGAATGGGTGAGAGCAGAAGTGCCGGAAATGGGACGGATGCAGTTGAGGGTTCTGCCAACAAGGGTAAAGGCAGCCTTGGGTGAGAAAAATCATGCCAACTGGTATGGACGGTAATATTGTCAGAACAGATGCAATAGGCCATCTTGGAGAATGGAACAGAATCCTTACAGGAACTGGGTTGGGAATCAAGGGGATTATAGTAGATATTGTTGTTGGACAGCCTATTCCAAGGAAGGAAAGAGTCAGATATATCCTGTAAAGACAAGGGAGGAATGGAAATTTGAAGTGGAGTTGATTAAACTTTCCACTTCCGAGTGAGAGCAGGAAAGGGCACCAATCCAATCTTTAATGCACCGAGGGATGAGACCTGGGTAGGACTGAAACAAAGAAGAATCATGAAAAAGCAGACAAAGCCAGCCCCCGAATGATAAATTTAAGTGACACTTTTTACTTGGAGCAAGTGAGTAGAGGTAAAGAAGTTGGTCAACAGAAGCAAACGTTCAGCTAGGCAGAGGATGGAAGTGGTGGATAGCAACTGGTTGGGCCTCCAATCAAGGAGGAAGGGAGAGGTCTCAGACCATTCTGGTGGTGGATGGAAATGTAGACCGATTGGGTGTCCATGGTGAAACGGTCATGGTTAGGGCCACAAAACTGTTGAGGTTGAGGAGGGCATCAGAAAAAGTGATTATATGTGGGGGGGGAAATAGGACAAGTGAATAAAAGCTGGTTGAAATCAGAAGAGACGCGAACAGGTTAAAAGGATGGGCCACCAGGGCAGTCCTTTTGAGATTGATAATCTATTTCCTCTTCCCATCTAAAAGTTTTGATTTTCTTCCAGTAACTCCTCTTCCTCTGCCCCTCCAAATGCCATGTGACATATTGCTCAGCAGAGCGTATTGGTTAAGCAACTTTCTTCAAAGCCAGTAACTGTCTGCTGAGATCGACTCTACTCCTCCTTCATTAAGTCGTTATGAGTTGCGGGTGTTAGGGCAGAGTGCCTGAACTTAACACTGCTGGATACAGGAAAGAAGACAACTTCTCCATGTAGAGGACCTGATGTGACACTAGTCAAACTGTGGATTGCACACAGTTCTGTTTCTCTTGCCAGTTTATTGGTCATTTTTGTTTTTTAAAAAGCATCCTTTTTAAATGGTAATAATGGTAGTGGGATATGTTTTTTGTGGGAAATATCTGATATGTTAGTCTGTTTTTCCCATGCCAGAGAAGCAACTTGTAGCCCATCTCATTGAATAGGAAAGTAAAGAAAACAACTGTCCAGCTTTCTATCTGCAAAAGAAATTGAATGTTTTCAGACAGTTGCAATACTTAAAGTGTTCTATTGCACCTCTCAGAAATAAATTTAACCTCGATTGTTTGTGTGGTTTTAGCTTGAAGGAAACAACGCCCAGCCGAATGTTGCAGACAAAATGAAAGGTCATTTTTTGAGCAATATTGCCAGTGTTGGGAATTATGAATGGCTCACTCCAGGACCTGGAGGGAAATTGCCAAGGTCTTTCCTTTACATGAGTTGCTGTATATTTTTGACACCTATTTTATTTTTAAAAACGATCCATTCAACAATTAATAGAAACACAATGTCACAATTTTATGGGGAAAGTGCTCTCACCAGACTTAATAGTGAGATACCTGTAGTATTGATCTGTGATTCGCTGTCCTTGGCTTATGCGCCATCTGTGTGAAGACATTGGTTACATCTCCGTGTTAATGAACCCTGAGGCTCTTCAGATATTTCATTCTGCAAAAGTGTTAGCTCATTTAGATAGGGAACAAAATTAGCAGTGTTATAAATATAATCATTCAGGGCAGTGGAGTTTTACTTAAAAAAAAAAAAAAAATTACTGAGGACAACCACAACGTCATTTGTAAACTTTGAATCATTACAATTGAATGCAAAATACCTGTAGATTGTGGGCCAAACCCTTACATTTACAAGCCAGGTTGGTGGGTTTCTTTTTTGTTTCTTAAAGATGTTTATATTATATAAGCTCTGAGCTTCTTGGCCTCCTTTTGTAGCTGGTATGATGAGAGCTACTGTCAAAGTTGCATCTTCATAATTAGTGCCCAGAATAGTCTTTAATTTACCTATCACCTACTTACCTTCGAGTTGCTGGCTGCGAAACATTTCTCTCCATCACTTCATTTTTGATTTTTAAAAATAAATTTAGAGTACCCAATTATTTTTATTCCAGTTAAGAGGCAATTTAGTGTGGCCAATACACCTAACCATATCATTTGCATATTTTAGATTCCTGGTTAGCCCTCCATAGTCTCTCATCAACTTTTTGGCAGTCCTTTGCTATCCTGGTTAACCCATCGAGTCTGCATAAAGATATCATTGGCTTGAGAGGGTGAAACCCACACAGGGCGGCACAGTAGCACAGTGGTTAGCACTGTTGCTTCACAGCGCCAGGGTCCCAGGTTCGATTCCCGGTTTGGGTCACTGTCTGTGCGGAGTCTGCACGTGCCTGCGTGGGTTTCCTCCGGGTGCTGCGGTTTCCTCCCACAGTCCAAAGATGTGCAGGTTAGGTGGATTGGCCAAGGTTAATTTGCCCTTAGTGTCAAAAAAAAGTTGGGGTTAAGGGGATAGGGTGGAGGTGTGGGGCTTAAGTAGAGTGCTCTTTCCGAGGGCCGGTGCAGACTTGATGGGCCAAATGGCCTCCTGCTGTACTGTAAATTCTAGGACACTGGGAGAATGTGCAAACTCGACACAGACAGTGACCCGGGGCCAGGATCAAACCCAGGTCCTCAGCACTGTAGGCAGTAGTGCTAGCCATTGTGCCACTGTACCACCTCACTTCATTTTGATATGCTGGATAAATGTGATTTTTATTTGTACATGAATATTCTCAATATATGAATGTATATATGTGTATGTATATACTGGAAGGGTGTTTGTTTAATGTGTGTGTCATATGCATACATCATGTTAAAATATGTATCATTTGAACTTTCTGGATGGCATGGTGGCACAGTGGTTAGCACTGCTGCCTCACGATGCCGAGGACCAGGGTTCGTCCCGGCCCCGAGTCACTGTCCGTGTGGAGTTTGCACATTCTCCCCGTGTTTGCGTGGGTCTCACCCCACAACCCAAAGATGTGCAGGCTAGGTGGATTGGCCACAGCAAATTGCCCCTTAATTGGAAAACAAATTTTGAATTTTCTCTATGTATTCTCAATATCCCTGTTACATATTGAAAATTACTTGATTTGTTCCAATCTAGTCACAGTATCTCCCCAAATAATCTCTGCTCCCAACCCTGTCTGGTCATCTTTAGAGTGCCACATGGGGTTTTATCCTTCGCGTTCTTTTCCTCATCAACATCTAGATTATTAAATCTGACTCCTTGCCTACACGCAGACCCAATGAGGACAGCAGGCACAGGATTATTCTCCACATGTATCCAACTCTACATCTCTAGCAGCACCTTTGAATCCATGTCAGAACCAACCAGTCCATTCCTCATCAGTATAGTGGTTAGTATTCCCAGCTGTAACGCAGGAGCCAATTTTTGTTTTTTTTACAAATTTAGAGTACCCAATTATTTTTTTTTCCAATTAAGGGGCAATTTAGCATGGCCAATCCACCTAACCTGCACACCCACGCAGACCTAGGGAGAATGTGCAAACTCCACACGGACAGTGACCCAGGGCCGGGATTTGAATCCGGGTCCTCAGCGCCGCAGTCCCAGTGCTATTCACTGTGCCACACGCCACAAGCAGGAGACATGGGTACAATTCCCCGACGGGGAGGTTGCTTCATTTTTAGGGGCTGCCACTGTCACACAGTGATTAGCACTACTGCCTCACGCCACCGAGGACCCAGGGTTCAATCCCGGCCCTGGGTCACTATCCTTGTGGAGTTTGCACATTCTTCCCGTGTCTGTGGGTTTCACCCCCCACAACCCAACGATGTGCCGGGTAGGTGGATTGGCCACGCTAAATTGTTCCTTAATTAAAAAAAAAAAAATGTATGAACCAGTCAAATGCCTGTCAAAAAACTCCTGATGGTTGAAAACAAGAGTTTTCATCCGGCCGAAATACATTGTCCATCCGTATCCATTAGCTGAACATGCCCCAAGTATTGTTGCTCTCTTGCTTCAATTCTGTTGACCGTAGGTGTCTCCATATTGATAGCTGATAAAGGGACAAAGCTATTTCAGATGTACTATTTTGCAATTGTTAACAGGTTTAATTAATAATCTCCTAGTAAAAGATCTTCCAGGAAAAAGTGATAATACAACTGCATTGCATGTTGTGTTTGAAAGCAACATACTCCAGTCCCAAAGAAGAATCTGAAACTTCCAACAAAGCAGTCACTCAGGCATGAGGGGAGAGCTGGCCACGGTTGATTAGCTAAATAGACTGGAATATAAAGTGGTAAATAAACTGTGCATTTAAAGAAACCATTTGAAATGTTCAACAAAAATATATTCAAGTAAAAAGACAACACCTCAGCAAGAACGATCTATCCATGATTTACTAAGGAAATTAAAGATAGCGCTAGATGTTTAAAAAGAGGCTTATAATGTTCCATGGTAGACAGCCTGAAGATTGAAAGTGATTTGGAGACCAGCAAAGGACTGCCAAAAAGTTGATAAGAGAGACTATGGAGGGTTGACCAGGAATCTAAAATATGCAAAGTAAGAGCTCTTATAAAATATAAAAAAGGACAATAGCTAAAATAAATATTGATCCCATGGAGGCAGGGACAGGAGAAACTATCATGGGGAATGTGTGCCTGTCTTTACAGTGGAAGACACAAGTTACATCCAGAGAAACATGCATTGAAGGAGGCCATTGGCCCCTTGAGCCTGCTCCGCCATTCATTATGATCATGGCTGATCATCAAATTCACTACCCTGATCCCATCTCTTCCCACCCCCACCCCCCTCCATCCCTTGTTTCCTCTAGCCCCAAGAGCTCTATCTGATTCCTTCCTGAGATATAGCTCTTACCAGAAATAGAGTATCCAAGGAATGAGGCTCTAAAGGTGACTAATATCAGTAGTGAAAGAATTGTTGGAGAAAGTTATGGACTAAAAGCTGGCAAATCCCCAGGAGTGGATAGGGTGTTAATGCCTCTTCCTGGAACTGCACAAAACCTCTTTGCATTTCTAAAGAAGAATTCTGACCACTGTGTGCTGCATCTCCAAGGACAAATTTAATCCTGACGCCTATTAAACAGCTCAAGATTCCAGGCCTAGGAAAATATATTCTTTGTCCAACACCCAGGATAAGAGGTGGGTATGTGGTATGCCACATGACCTCACCAACTGCTCAAACCTGTAATGTTACGAAAACCAAACTTACCTATTTGTTGGGAGCAGAAGTTCGGCATTCCAACTCCAGCCCGTCTTCGCCTTACCGCATATGCACAGACCAGGAAAAGCTGCACATGCAGACTTCAGCAACTTTTCATTCTTCAGGCCCTGTGCACATGCGGGCAGGGAAAAAAAACTAAGGGCACAATAACGTGGATCAGGTAACCGGGACTGGAATGTCATAGTCTGGAATTGTCACTAAGAAAGGGACAATGGGGGGCAGGGAGAGGTCTCAAGAAGTGTCCCACAGGCGGGAGATGGGGGAGACAGCATAGGAAAAGGTCCCTGTGTAGCCAAGAAAAGGAGAAGCAATTAAAGAAAATGCTGTGGGATCAGACTTTAAGTGAAGAGGGCTCGGGAGAAGCTCTGAAGATCCAAGGAGGTAGCCGAAGGTTGGTGACTCCGCGCTGTGGGCCAATGGGGCAATGGTACCTCTTTGGAATATTGGCGTTCTGCTTGGCACAGCCAAAGGGCTGAAATTGTGCTTGTAATTTGATGCTCCAGTGTACTCATTAACCCAGGGGAAAGGAATCTCAGAAGTCAAGATTGCAATCCTGCAAGGATGATTGTTGAAGCCGTCCAAGTTGGAGTGACCTTTGGAGAAAACTCCATGGCGGGATTTTCGATGGTGAAGATTGGAAACCCTTGCGATAGGCTCAGGATATAAGTTGTGTTTACAATCCGTAAGCCTAAATTGCATTTATTTGGCTTTAGATTTAAGTGTTAGCCCCATGTAAACTTTGTGAATGAAAATGACAAGTTGTAAGAAATGAAAGTGTGAAGATGAAAATAAATTTTAAGCCAGAATGCGAGGAAGATTTTGCATTCCTCTTTAAAGTAGAAAACGTATGTACCTTATTGGCAATGCATCACGTGGGTGGCACTGTAGCATAGTGGTTAGCACTGTTGCTTCACAGCACCAGCGTCCCAGGTTTGATTCCCGGCTTGGGTCACTGTCTGTTAGAGTCTAAACGTTCTCCCTGTGTCTGTGTGGGTTTCCCCCGGATGCTCCAGTTTCCTTGCACAAGTTCTGAAAGACATGCTGTTTCATAATTTGGACATTCTGAATTCTCCCTCTGTGTATCCGAACAGGCGCCAGAATGTGCCGACTACGGGCTTTTCGCAGTAACTTCATTATAGTGTTAATGAAAGCCTACTTGGAGGACTTCCGGGTGCGGCTATGCAGAGCTAGGTCGCATATTCGGCAGCTCCTGCTTGGAACGGACTTTTGGGCTCTTTTACAGGGCCCCCACGGCATTTGTTTGACATTTCCCGGTGTGGGAAGAAGGCGGCAATATTCCCCCGACAGTGTCCCCCAGGAAGGGTATGTCTCTTGGTTGCCAGACACACGCAGAAACAGTGAAAGATTTGGCTGCAACTACAGGATAAACAGGGCCTCTTCCAGCATGCAGGCGGGGGAAGGGCAAGCTTAAAGCTGCAAGCTGACCTGAGGGCCTGTATCAAAGGTGAATTCTAGCAGCAGAGGGAACAACTGTGAAAAGACCTCATCAAGGCCACTGAAGGGACTTCCGGTTGCGGTGATGCCTAGCTAGCCGCACGCTTCGGCGGCTCCAGCTCCGACGGACCTTCGGGCTCTTTTAAGAGCCTCAACGGGGAATTTTTCGACGACGCAACCCGGTGTGGGGCGTGTGAGAAGGGAGTCCCCCCCAAACGAAGGAGGAAAAAACCGGCGGCGGCGGCTGCAGCGCGAGGAATCGTCGACCAAAGGGTCAGAAAGAGAGAAGTACAAGATGGCGGCGGAGAAAGCGCAGGCGACATGGGGGCCTGAGCATGAAATTGTGAGACGGTGCGTGGAGCTGCTGAAGAGGGAGGTGCTGACCCCGTTGCTACAGGCAATTGAGGGGCTCAAGGAGACATTAAAGACCCAGGAGACAGAGCTCCGTATGGTGGAGCAGAAGGTGACAGATATTGAGGACGAGATCCTGGGCCTGGCGGTTAAGACACAGACGCACGAGGCACTTCATAAAAAGTGTACTGAAAGGATCGAAGCCCTAGAAAATGGAGCGCGAAGGAAGAACCTTCGGATACTGGGTCTCCCTGAGGGTGTGGAAGGAGTGGACTGTGGAGCGTACGCAAGTACGATGCTGAGCTCACTGATGGGTGCTGAGGCCCCTACGGGCCCCTTGGAGGTGGAGTGGGCAAATCGGATTCCGGCGAGAAGACCAAAAGCGGGAGAACCACCCAGGGCGATAATCGTGCGATTTTACCGCCTTAAGGATAGAGAAGAGGTCCTGAGATGGGCTAAAAAGGTGCGGAGTAGCAGATGGGAGAATGCAGTGGTACGGGTATACCAGGATTGGAGTGCGGAGGTGGCGAGAAGGAGGGCGAGCTTCAACCGAGCCAAAGAGGTGTTGCATAAAAGGAAGGTGAAGTTCGGGATGCTGCAGCCGGCAAGACTATGGGTCACGTATCAGGAGAGACACCATTATTTCGAGACGGCGGAGGAAGCATGGACCTTCATCAAAGAAGAGAAATTGGATCGGAACTGAGGGACTGATGCTGCAGGAAATGTTATTGTTAATGTTACGGTGGAAGTTAATTGAGAAGTAAACAGGGAAGGGGGGAGACATTGGGGAAATGTGGGCGCCGGTGAGGGGGGAAAGACGGGACATAGTTGGAGAATGGGGAAGGGGAGGGGGAGGGGAAAGGGAGCTGCGCCATAAGAGGCGGGTCAGGTAAAGGGATGTTCCCGCACCAGAAAGAATAAGGCGGGAAGACAGGCGCAAGGCGGATGGGAGTTCCCCACATGGGGGGGGTCGAGGAGTGAGCAGGAGTAGCCGGGGTCAGTTGAAGTCAGCTGACTTACGGAAGTAATATGGGGGGAGCAATCAAGCTAGAAAGAGATCTAGCGGGGAGGGGAGGAGGGAGGGAGAAGTGGGGGGGGGACAACTGGGTTGCTGCTGCGGAAATCCAAAAGGAAATGGCTAAAGAGTGGGTGGGCGGGGATGGTGTGCGACGCTGGGGGAGCGAGCGGGAGCGCGGAGGCGGGATATGGGACTGGCCTAGAGAAGGTAATGGCTAGTCGACACGGGAGGGGGGCAGGTAGCCCCCTAGTGAGGCTGATCACGTGGAACGTGAGAGGCCTGAACGGACCGATAAAAAGGGCCCGAGTGCTCGCGCATTTGAAAGGACTAAGGGCAGACGTGGTTATGCTCCAAGAGACGCACCTAAAGGTGGCGGACCAAGTTAGGCTAAGGAAAGGATGGGTGGGACAGGTGTTCCACTCAGGACTGGACGCAAAGAATAGAGGGGTGGCCATTTTGGTGGGGAAACAGGTCGCATTTGAAGCAAAGAACATCGTAGCAGATAGCGGAGGTAGATATGTAATGGTGAGTGGCAGGCTGGAGGGAATGGAGGTCGTGTTGGTTAACGTGTATGCCCCAAACTGGGACGATGCGGGATTTATGAGACGGATGCTGGGGCGTATACCGGACCTGGAGGTAGGAAACTTGATTTTAGGAGGGGACTTTAATACGGTGCTGGACCCGGGGCTAGATAGATCCAGCTCAAGGACCGGAAGAAGGCCGGCAGCGGCCAAGGTACTTAAGGGGTTTATGGACCAAATGGGGGGAGTGGATCCATGGCGATTTCTTAGACCTAGGGCTAGGGAGTATTCCTTCTTCTCCCATGTCCATAAAGTGTACTCCCGGATAGATTTTTTTGTTTTGGGAAGGTCGTTGATCTCTAGGGTGGAAGAAGCTGAGTACTCAGCCATAGCGGTTTCGGATCATGCCCCACATTGGGTGGACCTGGAATTAGGAGAGGAAAGGGAGCAGAGAACACTCTGGCGATTAGATGTGGGACTGATGGCGGATGAGGGAGTGTGTGCAAGAGTGCGGGGGTGTATTGAGAGATACCTGGAGGTCAATGACGACGGCGAGGTCCCTGTGGGAGTGGTATGGGAAGCACTAAAAGCGGTGGTCAGAGGAGAGCTGATCTCCATTGGGGCCCACAAAAGGAAAACAGAGGCCAAGGAAAGGGAAAGATTACTGGGGGAGATTTTAAGGGTGGATAGGGAATTTGCAGAGACCCCGGAGGAGGAATTGTACAGGGAGAGGAGACGACTCCAGACGGAATTTGACCTTCTGACCACCAGAAAGGCGGAGGTACTGTGGAGGAAGGCACAGGGGAGGAGGTATGAATATGGGGAAAAGGCGAGTCGCCTGTTGGCTCATCAATTGCGAAAGAGGGCAGCAGCGAGGGAAATAGGAGGAATTAGAGACGAAAGGGGAGACACGGTGCGAAGGGCAGGAAAGATAAATGAGGTGTTCAAGACCTTCTATGAGGAACTGTATAGGTCTCAACCCCCAGAGGGAGAGGAGGGGATGCGGCAGTTCCTGGACCAATTGAGGTTCCCGAAAGTGGAGGAGCGGGGGGTGGTAGGCCTGGGGGCACCGATTGGGGTGGACGAGGTTATTAAGGGACTGGGAAGCATGCAAGCAGGGAAGGCCCCAGGACCAGACGGGTTCCCGGTGGAGTATTACAGAAAATATGTGGACTTGTTGGCCCCGTTGATGGTGAGGACGTTCAATGAGGCCAGGAAAGGGGGGACTCTACCCCCGACGATGTCGGAGGCGACGATATCATTAATTTTGAAGAGGGATAAAGATCCGTTGCAGTGCGGGTCCTATAGACCCATTTCATTGTTGAACGTGGACGCCAAATTGTTGGCAAAGGTACTGGCATCGAGGATAGAGGACTGTGTCCCGGGGGTGGTGCACGAAGACCAGACAGGGTTCGTAAAAGGGAGACAACTGAATGTTAACGTGCGACGACTATTAGGGGTGATAATGATGCCCCCAGTGGAGGGGGAGGCAGAGATAGTGGCGGCAATGGACGCAGAGAAGGCATTTGATAGGGTGGAGTGGGAGTATTTATGGGAAGTGTTAAGGAGGTTTGGGTTTGGGAACGGGTTTATTAGCTGGGTTAGACTTCTTTATGGGGCTCCAACGGCAAGCGTAGTTACAGGTCGACATAGATCAGAGTATTTCCGACTATATAGGGGAACAAGACAGGGATGCCCGCTGTCTCCATTGTTGTTCGCGTTGGCAATTGAACCTCTGGCCATGGCGTTGAGAGACTCCAGGAAATGGAGAGGGGTGATTAGAGGGGGAGAAGAACACCGAGTCTCGTTATATGCGGATGACCTATTGTTATACGTGTCGGACCCAGCGGGGGGAATGATAGAGGTTATGCGAATTTTGAGGAGGTTCGGGGATTTCTCGGGGTATAGGCTAAACATGGGGAAGAGTGAATTATTTGTGATACATCCAGGGGACCAGAGTAGAGAGATAGAAGGCTTGCCTCTAAGGAAAGTGGAAAGAAACTTCCGATACCTGGGGATTCAGATCGCTAGGAGCTGGGGAACCTTGCACAGACTTAATCTGACACGGTTGGTAGAACAAATGGAGGAGGACTTCAAGAGGTGGGACATGCAGCCTCTATCGCTGGCGGGCAGGGTGCAAGCAATTAAGATGATGGTCCTCCCGAGGTTCTTATTTGTATTTCAATGTCTCCCTATACTAATCACTAAGACCTTTTTTAATAAAATAGACAGGAGCATCACGAGCTTCGTGTGGGCAGGGAAAGTTCCGAGAGTAAGGAGGGGGTTCCTTCAGCGTAGTAGGGACAGAGGAGGATTGGCACTACCGAACTTGGGCGATTACTATTGGGCCGCCAATGTGGCAATGATACGTAAATGGATGATGGAGGGTGAGGGAGCGGCGTGGGAAAGACTGGAGAGAAAGTCCTGTAAAGGGACGAGTTTAGAGGCGCTGGTGACGGCGCCGCTACCGATCTCACCTAAAAAGTTTACCACGAACCCGGTGGTGGCGGCAACATTGAATATCTGGGGACAGTGGAGGCGACAGAGAGGGGTGCGGGGAGCCCTGGTGGGGTCCCCAATCAGGAACAACCATAGGTTCACCCCAGGAAGAATGGATGGAGGATTTCAGAGCTGGTTCCAGTTGGGAATTAGGAGGGTGGGAGATTTATTTATAGATGGGACTTTTGCGAGCTTGGGAGCATTGGAGGAAAAGTATAAGTTGCCCCGGGGAAATTTCTTGAGATATATGCAGGTGAGGGCATTTACTAGACAACAGGTGAGGGAATTTCCATTGCTCCCGACACAGGGGATACAGGACAGGGTGCTTTCAGGGGTGTGGGTCGGAGAGGGCAAGGTGTCAGAGATTTACCGAGAGATGAGGGAAGAGGGGGAGGAGTCGGTGGGCGAACTAAAAGGAAAGTGGGAAGAAGAACTAGGGGAGGAGATAGAGGAGGGTATGTGGGCTGATGCCCTAAGCAGGGTAAATTCCTCTTCCTCATGCGCCAGGCTTAGCCTGATTCAATTTAAGGTGCTACATAGAGCACACATAACGGGAGCAAGATTGAGCAGGTTCTTTGGAGTGGAGGACAAATGTGGGAGGTGTGGCGGGAGCCCGGCAAACCACGCACATATGTTTTGGGCATGCCCGGCACTGGAAGGGTATTGGAAGGGAGTGACGGGAGTGATTTCGCGGGTGGTGAAGGCCCGGGTCAAACCAGGCTGGGGGTTAGCTCTATTTGGAGTTGCGGAAGAGTCGGGAGTGCAGGAGGCGAAAGAGGCCGACGTTGTGGCCTTTGCGTCCCTAGTAGCCCGGCGCAGGATCCTACTCATGTGGAAGGAGGCGAAACCCCCCGGACTGGAGGCCTGGGTAAATGATATGGCGGGGTTCATTAAACTGGAGCAGATAAAGTTTGCCCTGAGAGGATCGGCTCAAGGGTTCACCAGGCGGTGGCAGCCATTTCTCGACTACCTAGGGGAACGTTAGAGGGAAGACAGATGACCAGCAGCAGCAACCCAGGGGGAGGGGGGGGGGGAGGGGGGGTTTAGTTTAGGTCAAAGATAAAGGGGTTTTGTTACTTGTGTATTGTTTAAAATTTCTGTATTGTTATTGTTGCGTTTGCTTTGTAAGAGGGGAAAAATTGTTGTTTGGGAAAAAATTTTCAATAAAACATTTATTAAATAAAAAAAAAAAAAAAAAAAAAAAATGAAAGCCTACTTGTGACAATAAAGATTATTATATTATTATAACTCACTCACTACAGTAACCTGAAATGCCACAATGAAACAAATCACAAAACATTTTCATCTGAGTATCCTCCTAAATAAGAATTACAGAAGAACAAGTTAACGGTGTTAAAATCATTCCTGAATCGCCAGCAGACAGTAACTTCCAATGTTCAGTACAGAAGCTGACACAATAACCAATGCTAGTTGCATTATCTAATGGAATATTACTCATGTTAAACATGTATATCCTGATGGAGAATTTGTGAAGAAGAATATTGCTGAAGTTGCTGCAGGTTTAAATCCAAATTACACAAAACTTCAGTGATTAATGAAACTTCAGTAACTTCATTTGAAGCCTACTTGTGACAATAAGCGATTTTCATTTCATTTCAACTCCACGCCACGTTACAGAGGCGTAACTCCCAGATCAATGCTGATGTTGCAAGCAAGATGCAAAATGACCTGACAAAATTCTCTAGCATCGAGGTCAAGCTCTTGATGAATCCACTGACATACAAGACAACCCACAACTGCTGTGAATTGTGGATTCTGTAATGAGGTTTGGCAAGTCGAAACATCATGCAGTCCTCACGAATCAATGCTCTGACGGGAACTCCTGCATTCACCCTTGACGACCTATCAAACAACTTTTCAAAGACCTACGGCAGATCAGAGACCCACTAGGACCTCTACTTGCAGTGGATAACACTGTTCCTCACAGCGCCAAGGACCGGGGTTCAATTCCGACCTCGGGTGACTGTCGGTGTGAAGTTTGGACTTTCTCCCCGTGTCTACGTAGGTTGCCTCCGGGTGCTCCAGTTTCCTCCCACAGTCCAAAGATGTGCAGGTTAATGGATTGGCCTGATAAATTGGCCCTAGGTGGGGTCACAGGGATAGTGTGGGATTTGGGCCTAGATAGAGTGCTCTTTCAGAGGGTCAGTGCGAACCCAATGGGCTGAATGGCCTCTTCCGCGCTGTAGGGATTCTAGGATTCTAATTAGTCTCTAAAGTTTGCATAAGACTGGCAGCTCTTTATATTGCACAGGGTCATTTTCAGGCTAGTGTATTGGTTCGCCACAGACCAGACAGACTGCCTTGTTTTCTCTCTACACTGGAAGCTGAGCACTTTGACAACTTTTACCATTCCAATGGACAGAATATCAGTGATAGGTTTACAGTGGGCAGGGGTGGCACGGTGCTGCAATGGTTAGCACTGCTGCCTCATGGTGCGGAGGACCCCGGTTCGATCCCAGCCCTGGGTCACTGTCCGTGAGGACTTTGCACATTCTCCCCGTGTTTGCGTGGCTCCCACCCCCACAACCTGGAAAGATGTGCAGGGTAGGTGGATTGGCCATGCTAAATTGCTGCTTAATAGGGGGGAAAAAATTGGGCACTCTAAATTTATTTTTTAAAAAGGTTCGCAGTGGGATCATTCTAAATGCAGCACTGTAGTACAACCAGTGGCACCAGCCAGGCCCAACCACAGCTTCTGACTGACAGCATGATCTTCTCTCAGTGCACGAGGATATGGATTTAAATCCTAATTTCTCCCATAACAATGTGATCTAAATTAAACAACACCAATTCCTATTTTACTACGAATACTTCTGCAATTAGCTTCTTTCTTCTGTGACACACCCGTCACCCCAACACCCTTTCAGCTTAAAATGCCATCTTGACTCCACTGGTAGCACAGTATCCTCCCATCCAGCGGGTGTCGCATTTGAGCCCCTCTCCATTGTTCAAATAGAGGTAGACAGGACTGCAGTATTGTTGAATGTCGCTGGATGGGAGGTGAAATTGAGAGCCTGCCTTTCTGTTCCAGTGGATGTAAAGATCCCATGGCAATTTCACAAAATAGGGTGTTGTCTTGGTGTCCAGGTTAACATTCTTCCTTCGCTACTCTTGAAGCAACATTAAAAACAGAATAACTGGGCTGTTAATCTTTTTAAAAATGCCGACTTAAATTGCAACACTTCATAGCAAATCTCTATATCCAGAGAACCTTACAGTGCAGAAGGAGGCCATTTGGCCCATCGAGCCTGCACCGACCCTGTGAAAGAGCACCCACTCGCACCGCCCACTCCCCTGCTCTATCCCTGTAACCCCACCTAACTTGCACATCTTTGGACATAGAAAATAGGAGCAGGAGGATACACGAAGGGGCAATTTATCACGGCCAATTCACCTAACCTGCACTTTATTGAACTGTAGGAGGAAACTGGAGATCACGAAGGAAACCCATGCAGACACGGGGAGAACATGCAAACTCCACACAGACAGTGACCCAGGTTGGAATTGAAAGTGGGTCCCTGGTGCTGGAGGCAGCAGTGCTAAACACCGTGCCCCCCCCCCACTATATGAAACAATGCGAGATATTCCTGAGTTTAAAAAAAATAAATTTAGAGTACCCAATTCATTTTTCCAATTAAGGGGCAATTTAGCGTGGCCAATCCACCTACCCTGCACATCTTTGGGTTATGGGGGCGAAACCCACACAAACACTGGGAGAATGTGCAAACTCCACACGGACAGTGACCCAGAGCCGGGATCGAACCTGGGACCTCGGCACCGTGAGGCAGCAGGGCTAACCCTCTGCGCCACCTTGCTGCCCTGAGATATTCCTGAGTTGACACTATCGATGCAAGTTTCCACTCTATGCTTCTCCCCTTTGCTCTGTTACCCATAATTATTTTATCATACTTTTCTGCTATGTGCAAAATTGGCAGGCGTGTTTCCTGTGTTACAAAGGCGGCTACACTTCATAAAATACATCATTGGCTGTAAAGCACTTTCGGAACATCTGTGGTCATGAAAGGCGCTACATAAATGCAAGTCCTTTTTTTAATGATATTCGCTGACCCTCAGTGCAGCACAGAAGGAGGCTATTTCCCAACATTAATCCCAAACACCTCCGCCTCCTTCTTTCTGTCCTTTGCTTTCTGGTACTTTGCGCAACGTAGTGAAACCGTCAAGGTTTTAGAATTGTTCAGCTTTCATTGTGAAATCCCGAGGTGAAGGTCTGATATCAAGGTGAAGAAGAACAGTGGCAGAAATAGCAGCTTTGTGATAGCTCACCTACATTGTAAAAGTGTACTTTGTCGGATCAAGGGAATTCTGTGGAAGGAAAAATACTGCCCTGATTCCGAGGAAAGAGTGGTTTAGTAAGGGATACAGTGCAATACATTGGAGCAGAGAGCATTGATGGTATGTAGTATCAAGCACTTGGGAGTGTTAGAATGAGAGAGGGAGGTGTTAAGAGTTATATATTGAAGTAGTGATATACCTTTTAACAACAAAGGTGGGAGAGATTGAAGAAATAATTTTTAATCAGAAATGACTCTCAGCCTGTAACAACAAAGGACAGAGAAATACTTCAGTTTATGGAATCATAGAATTTACAGTGCAGAAGGAGACCATTCGACCCATCGAATCTGCACCAGCCCTTGGAAAGAGCACCCTACCTACGTCCACCCTATCCCAGTAACCCCATACAACCTTTGTTATTTTGGACACTAAGGGCAATTTAGCATGACCAATCTACCTAACCCGCATATCTTTGGACTACGGGAGGAAACCGGAGCACCCGGAGGAAACCCACGCACACACGGGGAGGATGTGCAGACTCCGCACAGACAGTGAACCAAGCCGGGAATCGAACCTGGGACTCTGGAGCTGTGAAGCAACTGTGCTAACCACTGTGCTGCCATGCCCCCATATGTTCTGAGAGAAAAGATTTCAGAGGGAAGCTAGATGTCTTAAGTAAGAAACAAAGTATGGGTGATTAACCCTCACCTGTTTTCATAGATCATAGAATCCAAACACTGCAGAACGAGGCCATTCCACCTATCGAGTCTGCACTGACCCTCCGAAGGAGCACCATACCCAGGGTCACCACCCCCCCCCACCCCCTCCCCCGCCCCACCACCACCACCACTGCCCTATTCCCTCAAACACCACAGCACCCGGAGGAAACCCACGCAGGCTAAAAGAGAATGTACAAATTCCACACAGATGGCCATAAGGAAATAGGAATTGGGAGCAGAAGTTGGCCATTCAGCCCCCCGAGCCTGCTCTGCCAATCAATCAGATCATGGCTGATCTCTTTGTGTCTCAAAACCACCTCCCTTCATGTTCCCAATCCATTTAACCCATTTTTAAAAATCAGAAATCTATCTGTCGCCTTCTGGGGAAGCAGTGGCGTAGTGGTATTGTCAATAAAAATCTGGCATTAATTGTCTAATGATGACCATGAAACCATTGTTGTAAAAGCCCATCTGGTTCACTAATGTCCTTTCGGGAAGGAAATCTGTTGTCCTTACCGGCTCTGGTCTACAGGCGACTCCAGACCCACAGCAGTCTGGTTGACTCATTAATGCCCTCAGGGTTGGCAATAAGTGCTGGCCCAGCCCACGAAAAGTAATATTTTTCAGGGACAGCACGGTAGCACAGTGCTTAGCAC
Source organism: Scyliorhinus torazame (assembly GCF_047496885.1). Classification (NCBI taxonomy): domain Eukaryota; kingdom Metazoa; phylum Chordata; class Chondrichthyes; order Carcharhiniformes; family Scyliorhinidae; genus Scyliorhinus; species Scyliorhinus torazame. The sequence continues at coordinate 55,509,032 of NC_092725.1, forward strand.
AGTTTTTTCACATCGCCTGCGTCCCAGGTTCGATTCCGGCTTGGGTCACTGTGTGTGGAGTTTGCACGTTCTCCCCATGTCTGCGTGGGTTTCCTCCGGGTGCTCCGGTTTCCTCCCACAGTCCAAAGATGTGCAGGTTAAGTGGATTGGCTATGCTAAATCGCCCCTTAGTGTCCAAAAAAAAAGGTTAGGTGGGGTTACTGGGTTCTGGGGATAGGGTGGAGGCGTGGCCTCGTTCTGCAGTGTTTGGATTCTATGATCTATGAAAACAGGTGAGGGTTAATCACCCATACTTTGTTTCTTACTTAAGACATCTAGCTTCCCTCTGAAATCTTTTCTTTCACCCTCTTTCCAAGGGCTGGTGCAGACTCGATGGGCCGAATGGCCTCCTTCTGCACTGTAAATTCTATGACTCTAATTTTCTTGAAACCATTTAATGACTCAGACTCCATCGCACTATGTGGCAGCACGTTCCACAAATTCACCATCCTCTGCGAGAAGTAGTTCCTCCTCACCTCAGTTCTAAATCTAACACCTCTCAACCTATTTCTGTGAACTCTCGTTCTAGATTGCCCAACCCAAGGTCGGAATTGAACCCAGGTCCATGGTGCTGTGAGGCAGCAGTGCTAACCCCTGTGCCACTATGTGCCCTAAGATCTAATGACCACTGGATCCTCATTTAGAAGACTATGATTGAATAAAGCTGAGAAGCTTTTATAAAACATGGATGATCATTTTTTTTTTTTGCTAAGTCTGACATCTCCTTCACTGGCCTATTGCCATTTCGTGATCCTGTCAGTTGAAGCCATGCTGTTAGCTGGGTGAGATGGACAATCTTTCCCCTCTTCCCAGTTGCCACTCTTGAAATTTTCAATGGATTCCAGCTGAGACCAGCACCCAGTGTCTCTGATTTGGAAGTTGGTTGTGTCGCTCTTAGGTGGCCAGATTGTGTTCTGCAGATGTCGATAACTTCACATCTCCAGATGGCCTTGTCCAGTGAAGCGTCTTGTCATTGAGCCTTGTAGCGTCGTGTTTAATTGTGCAAAATGTGTATATTTGACATTACAGTAAATTACGTCCCGAAAATGAAGATTTATTGGAAATCGGGTGACCTACAGCAGTCAACATTAGCTGTTTGATTCTGTGACGCGCGTTAATTACTGTGTCTCCAGTAATTGCGAATAAAAGCCTCACCTCGCTAATGGATAATTAAAAATGTCAACCTGTTCAGTTGCTTTGTGCGACCATTCAACAACTTAATCGGTTTGCAGTCGATACCAAATTGACTTTGCAAAGGTATCTTCAGATCGGAAATGACAGCTATTGTTCCGGTCCCAATCAGTGGGTACACTCAAAACTGTGTTTTAACTTCAACCTGTAACATTATTTGGGAAAGAGAAGGATGGATATTTTTGCAAATAAAACACAACCATCAATTTGTGCATAAAGGTGGCATGGTGGCTGTATAAGGCTCTGGTCAGACCCCATTTGGAGTATTATGAGTAGTTCTGGGCCCCCTTTCTAAGGAAGGTGTGCTGGCCTTGTAAAGGATCCAGAGGAGGTTCACAAGAGTGATCCCTGGAATGAACAGCTTGTCGTATGAGTCTGTACTCGTTGGAGTTTAGAAGGAAGAGGGGGGATCTTATTGAAACTTATAAGATACTCCGAGGCCTGGATAGAGGGGACATGAAGAGGATGTTTCCACTTGTAAGAAAAACTTGGATGGACACAGCCTCAGACTAAAGGGACGATCCTTTAAAACAGAGATGAGGAGGACTTTCTTCAGCCAGAGGGCGGTGAATCTGTGGAACTCTTTGCCGCAGAAGGCTGTGGAGGCCAAATCACTGAGTATCTTTAAGACAGAGATAGATAGAGTCTTGATTAATAAGGGGATCAGGAGTTATGGGGAGAAGGCAGGAGAATTGGGATAAGAAAACTATTAGCCATGATTGAATGACGGAGGAGACTCGATGGGCCGAGTGGCCTAATTCTGCTCCTATGTCATATGGTGGCGCAGTAGTTAGCACGCTTCCTCATGGCGCCGAGGACCTGGTACAATCTCGGCCCTGGGTCACTGTCCGTGTGGAGTTTACACATTCTCCCCGTGTCTGCGTGGGTCTCACCCCCACAACCTAAAGATGTGTAGGGTAGGTGGATTGGCCACGCTAAATTGCCCCTTAATTGGAGAAAAATAAAATAAACTTGTGGATAAATGGAAAGATCATGGAAAATGTTATGGTGGCAGTTCTGGGAATGCTAAGATATGGAGGAACTGAAGCATGTTTCTGTCTTGCGAGTGATCTGTCAGATTTCAGACATTTGTTCCTCTCGACTGTATTTATGGTGAGAAGTGTGACCAAAAATGATTGCTGCTGAGGTGACAGATTTCCAGACAATTGCCCGTGTGAACGGGAGGGAATTGGTAAACCGCATTGTCATGGCAGTAACTGTCAGGTCAGCCCAGGCACGTTAAAACTTTACCCAAAACAGCTCTGGAGACAAATACACTCTGGTGGACCAGAGAACAGATCCTGAAATTACATTAATTTATATATTACCTGGAAATTACAGCACAGAAATGGAGCGATGCTGGTATAAAAATAGAAAAGGCTGGAAATATTCAACTGATCTGGCGGTGATGTGGAGAGGAAACTATACAGGGTGGACAGGATTTTATGCTCCCTCCCTCGCGGCGGGTTCTGAAGTCAGGTGGGGGGGGGCGTGGGGGGGAAATCCCACCCACATTGACCTGGCTCTGAATTTACGCCAGGGTGGTCAGGGCCTCGGAGGGATGCCAGCCTGTGCCCCAATTCAGGACCTTAAGGGGCTACTTGTTGGGCTTTTTCCTGTCCAGCCTCGATTTTTAGGCTGGGAGGTATATGATGGATCGGTGGGGGGGGGGGGGGGGGGGGGGGGCTGTGTGAAGGAATCTTTAATTTATAGGGATCTTTTTAAAAGGCAATTCGTAGACAATTCGAAGCTTTCAGAGAATTACAGACATTATCTTTCTTTGCTTAGGCAGACAGCTCGAAAGTAACTTTTAAAAGGTCAAAGTCTGGCAATGAAACATGAAGAGAGAGAGAAAGCTAATCTTCAGCTCAACTCAAACTCAAAGTCAAAAGTGGACTAACATCACTGACACAGACTAAACACTAAAACCAAAAAACAACTGGAGACTAGAATCAAAGGCAAAAACTGACTAAACTAACAGAAAGACAACACAGCACAACACACCTTCAAAGACAATAAAACCACAGACAACACACGAAAAACTAAACTAAAATGGCGGGGGAAACTTTTCAGTTATACACTTTCATATCTGTCTTAAGTCATCTAATCACAGCCCAATATAATCCTAATTGGTTTGGGTTAGACTCAAACACATTTGATTTGATGGCAAGCCGTCCATCTTCAATGTGGAACATCAGCTTTTCTGACCTAGCTGTTATCTGCATTGTGAACAATGGTGCCTTCATGTTGCCGTGTAGTCAGTCCCTGTCCTTGACAATTAGCACAAGCATTTGCCAGAACAACGGACTTCAGTAAAAGTGAATTATGCTGTATAAATGGGTATTTAAAACTGGGGCTCAACATTTATGCTTAAACAGCTTTTACCTATACTAGTTATATTTGAAATACTTGGCTTCTACAGGGTGGGACCTGAAATTGAAAAATGTCAATGGCGGCACAGTGGTTAGCACTACTGCCTCACAGCACCAGGGACCTGGGTTCAATTCTGACCTTGGGTGACTGTGTGGAGTTTGAACATTCTCTCCCGTGTCTGCATGAATTTCCTCCGGGTGCTCCGGTTTCCTTCCACAGTCCAAAGATGTGGAGGTTAGGTGGATTGGCCATGCTAAATTGCGCCTTGGTATCCAAAGGTTAGGCGGGTTTGCAGGAATAGGGCGGGAGAGTGGGCCTAGGTAGGGTGCTCTTTCAGAGAGTCGGTGCAGACTTGATGGACCGAATGGCCTACTTCTGCACTGTAAGGATTCTGGATTGGATTGGATTTGTTTATTGTCATGTGTACCGAGGTACAGTGAAAAGTATTTTTCAGCGAGCATCTCAACAGATCATTAAATACATGAGAAGAAAAGGGAATAAAAGAAAATACATAATAGGGCAACACAACATATACAATGTAACTACATAAGCACTGGCATCGGATGAAGCATACAGGGTGGAGTGTTAATGAGGTCAGTCCATAAGAGGGTCATTTAGGAGTCTGGTGACTGGGGAATGATTTGTTATGTTCTAGGTGTAACATAAGCGGCTTCCTTGTGGTGCACTTGACAAAGGAAGGTTCATACGTGGAGATAACTTCAACACGTTTATTAAACTATTTACACTTCTATTACTCGGGTTCGACACTACTGCTAATCCTACTATAGCTACCCAGACTGACTAACCAGTTGCTGCAATCCACGTGGTGGGTGTAACATTGAATCAACCCTGTGGCTCTACTCACTGACTGTCTCCACCGGAAGAGGCAGATCATGTGTGTGGTGTCCTTTATATATGAGTTGGTGTAATGCCCCCCTGTGGTTGTGTCACCTCCGTGTGTATCGTGAATGTCTATTGGTCAAGTCCTATCTAACTGATCTATTAGTTGACTGTATGTGTGTATGATGTTTCTGGTGCTCCTTCTAGTGTCTAGCTAGCCTACATGCATTTACATTGATGCATATCACCACATCCCCCCCCCTTTTTTATATGTTACATATTTTCTGTACACTTTAAGAAAATTGAACAAAAAACAGGTAGATAGGTTAAGGTATATGCAAGTCATGGGAACAGTGATTAAACAATAAGTCCAAATCATTCGTGAGAGTCCAAAAACCATCATTCATCATGGTCAAATGTCTCTCTTGGTTATGAATGCCATCAACCCCCCTATGCCACAGGAACCAAGAAGTGGTTAAATCACTTCGCTGTCTGATTTTGAGTCCCTTTCTTTTTTCGATGTTTGTGATGGTGCTGTTGGATGGCATCTTGCAGCTGATATTGAAGAGGTACCATCAACAGTATCATTCGAGGTCATGGATGTGCCATATGTTGAAGTTGGATAAGACTGTACATACTGGTTCTGGCCACATTCTGTGCTGGAAGGGTGATCCTGCTGAGAACCGTTGAAGCTTGTTGAATTGGAAACAGAATTGCTGCTCGGATAAATACTTGGTGATGGTGTGAAACTAGAACCTTGCATATGAATATGCCGGCTGGCCAGGCTGGGATGCAGCAAATCCTGGGCTGAAACTAAGGCATCCAGTTTGTAGTGCAGATTGCGCTTGCGGTAGACCTCCTTCGGTCTTGATTCCATTAGTGGGCAATCCGTAGTGCTGGCCTGTTTGAGAATATGCTGCATAGACTGCTGGCTGCTGCATGCCTGAATACTGGGTTTGTCCAGCATGAGCTGTCATTGGATGCACTGCTGGTGTGGATAAAATGTGTGGATATAGTAGTGGTGAATATTGGTGTATTCCTCTTGGACTGTAACCGCTGCTTGTTATTACTGACCCAGTGTAATTGTTAAGTGATCCATCTCCTGTCGTTGTGGCATCTGCTGTCACCCTGAGCGTGCCATCACTGAGGTTGCGGCACTCCCTGTCTGGAGTAAAGTCCGGCTTATGTGAATCAGAGTCGGCGTTTGGGTGCTCCCTATCTGGAGTCTGGTCTGTTTTAACTGAGTCAGTGTTGGTTTGTTGATGCTCCCCGTCCGGAGTCTTAGCAGGTTCACTGGAGTCAGCTGAGATTTCTTGAAGCTGCACGTCTGGAGTCGGAACATGCAGGAATGCATTGACTTGTGGAGAGGTTTGAGCGAATGAGGGTGGAAGTATCATGGTGTCACCGGAGTCACCAGTGGTCTCACAGTGATCATCGAGTGCCTCTGTACACACTAGTTGAGGTCTGTCACTTTGCACATCTTGCATGGGAAGTGGGATGCTGTCGTCACTCGTCTCACATACCGTGGGTAGATCCTCAGTAGCTGCTTGTTGTTCACTTGGCTTGGGTACATTGTCAGAGTCTTCATCTGGTGGCGCAAACAATGGGGGTGGAGTGTCATTGTCTTGCTGTTGTCCTTCATTTGGGCTTGGACTGCCATCGTCGCTTTGTTCTTCACTCTAGCCTGATAGACCGTCATGGTCGTCCTGCTGTGCACTGGAGCGTGGTAGACTGTCATAGTCTTCCTGCTGTTTACTTGAGCATGGCAGACTTGCATCATCTGCCGCTAGTTGGTCAGAGGAGGTTGCTAGACCTTCATGGTGTTGTTCCTGCAAGGACTGCGCGTCAGAGTCTTGCGTTGCTTCTATCGTGGAGGCTGTCCATGAGCTCGCTACGGAGGCTTGTGACACTGGAGTCACTTCTTGTTCGTGCAAGGACTGCGCTCTGGAGTCTTGCGTTTCTGCAATTGTGGAGTCTGTCCACAAGCTCGCTGAGGAGGCTTGTGACACTGGAGTCACTTCTGGTTCATGCAAGGACTGCGGTATGGAGTCTTGCATGTCTTCTTTCGTAGAGTCTGGAACCCTGAGCGGTGCGTGGACCACTCTCTGTGTGGCAGCAGGCCGCTCTCTGTGGGCTTGTACCGCTCTCTGTCTCTTGGTTTCAGGCCGCAGCATAATCCTGCACTCACGAGTCGGGATGTCATATCTGCTGGGCTGAAGATCCTCAAATACGAAGAACCCGTCGTCGGGGTCGTCAATGTGCAACACGTCTAGTTGCGGTTCGGATTTGGTACTGGGGTAGCCTCCCAAGGTGAAAGGTTCGTCCGAGTCGTAGTCTTCTTGGACCATATCATCACTGTTTGCATCGGAGCTGGCATTGGGCTCGCGAGGTCCAGAGAAAATGTAAAGTTCGATATCGAAGTAATCAAGGTCGAAATCATCGGTTTAGGTGTAGGTAACTGCTTGTTGCAGGGTTCTTCGGAGGTTAATTTCATTTCCTGGTTCAATTTGCGGCATTGTGCTGTCATTCCAGGTGAAGGAAGGTTGTTTTACGGCTTTAAAACATTTTTTCTGTGATTTGGGAAGTTTCCCCTTTAAATGGGCGTGGTTCGGGGCCTCTGACGTCATGACGCGCCTGACGTACTGCGTAGGAAGCGATTGCGGATCACGGTTCCTTTACTTGGGGCCTTTTTCACAATCGCCATGCGCAAACGGACATTCCCATTCTGTTCGCTTCTCGCGCAGTTGCGCAAGTGCAGTCCCTTCGGAAAGATGGCCACCGATCAAAATTGTTCTCTGCTCCGGGATCTCGGCATCGTGGTGAGTACTGCCGCTTCTCTTACCTTTTCTTGCTGGTTGGAGTGTGTTTTCCTCACAGTATTTGCCAAATTTGTCCAGGACTGCCTGGAAGTCGCTCCTGTTTTGCCATTTGGAGAACTTGAATTTTTAAAAGATTTCTTCTGCTCTGGCACCGGCGATGGTGAGCAGAAGGTCTGTCTTTTCAGCATCGGCCATGTCTTCTAGTTCGGCTGCTACCAGGAAGATTTCAAACATTTGCCGGAATACCCGCCAGTTTTCGCAGAGATCGCCGTGGCACTGGAGCTGCTGCGGAACCCGGATCTTAAACATCTTGCCTGGGTATCGTTGCTGTTTGTCACTGTATGCTGAGGTATGGCTATGTGGATTGAAACAGTTCACTCCTGGTATCATGATTTGTTATGTTGTGGGTGTAACAGAAGCAGCTTCCTTGTGGTGCACTTGATAAAGGAGGGTTCAGACGTGGGAATAACTTCAACACGTTTATTAAACTATTTACACTTCTATTACTCGGGTTCGACACTACTGCTAATCCTATTATAGCTACCCAGACTGACTAACCAGCTGCTGCAATCCACGTGGTGGGTGTAATATTGAATCAACCCTGTGTCTCTACTCACTGACTGTCTCCATTGGAAAGAGGCAGATCATGTGTGTGGTGTCCTTTATATAAGGGTTGGTGTAATGCCCTCCTGTGGTGGTGTCACCTCTGTGTGTATTGTGAATGTCCACATGGATAGAGCAGGGACAGGAATGGTTGTTGCAGGTGCCGGGGTTTAGATATTTCAGTAAACTCAGGGAAGGTGGTAAAAGAGGGGGAGGGGTGGCATTTTTAGTCAAGGACAGTATTACGGTGGCAGAAAGGACGTTTGATGAGGACTCGTCGACTGAGGTAGTATGGGCTGAGGTTAGAAACAGGAAAGGAGAGGTCACCCTGTTAGGGGTTTTCTATAGGCCTCCGAAAAGTTCCAGAGATGTAGAGGAAAGGATTGCAAAGATGATTCTGGATTGGAGCGAAAGCAACAGGGTAGTTGTTATGGGGGACTTTAACTTTCCAAATATTGACTGGAAACGCTATAGTTCGAGTACTTTAGATGGTTCCGTTTTTGTCCAATGTGTGCAGGAGTGTTTCCTGACACAGTATGTAGATAGGCCAATGAGAGGCGAGGCCATATTGAATTTGGTACTGGTAATGAACCAGGACAGGTGTTTGATTTGGAGGTAGGTGAGCACTTTGGTGATAGTGACCGTAATTCGATTACGTTTACTTTAGTGATGGAAAGAGATAGGTATATACCACAGGGCAAGAGTTATATCTGGGGGAAAGGCAATTATGATGCGATGAGGCAAGACTTAGGATGCATCGGATGGAGAGGAAAACTGCAGGGGATGGGCACAATGGAAATGTGGAGCTTGTTCAAGGAACAGCTACTGCGTGTCCTTGATAAGTATGTACCTGTCAGGTAGGGAGGAAGTTGTCGAGCAAGGGAACCGTGGTTTACTAAGGCAGCCGAAACACTTGTCAAGAGGAAGAAGGAGGCTTATGTAAAGATGAGCCATGAAGGTTCAGTTAGGGAGCTCGAGAGTTACAAGTTAGCTAGGAAGGACCTAAAGAGAGAGCTAAGAAGAGTCAGGAGGGGACATGAGAAGTCTTTGGCAGGTAGGATCAAGGATAACCCTAAAGCTTTCTATAGATATGTATAGAATGACTAGGGTAAGAGTAGGGCCAGTCAAGGACAGTAGTGGGACGTTGTGCTTGGAGTCCGAGGAGATAGGAGAGGTGCTAAATGAATATTTTTCGTCAGTATTCACAAAGGAAAAAAACAATGTTGTCGAGGAGAATACGGAGATTCAGGCTACTAGACTAGAAGGGCTTGAGGTTCATAAGGAGGAGGTGTTAACAATTCTGGAAAGTGTGAAAATAGATAAGTCCCCTGGGCCAGATGGGGTTTATCCTAGGATTCTCTGGGAAGCTAGGGAGGACATTGCTGAGTCTTTGGCTTTGATCTTTAAGTCATCTTAGAAATAGTGCCAGAAGACTGGAGGATAGCAAATGTTGTCCCCTTGTTCAAGAAGGGGAGTAGAGACAACACCGGTAACTATAGACCAGTGAGCCTTACTTCTGTTGTGGGCAAAATCTTGGAAAGGTTTATAAGAGATAGATATCGTAGAATTTACAGTGCAGAAGGAGGCCATTCGGCCCATCGAGTCTGCACTGGCTCTTGGAAAGAGCACCCTACCCAAAGTCAACACCTCCACCCTATCCCCATAACCCAATAACCCCAGCCAACATTAAGGGCAATTTTGAACACTAAGGGCAATTTATCATGGCCAATCCACCTAACCTGCACATCTTTGGACTGTGGGAGGAAACCAGAGCACCCGGAGAAAACCCACGCACACACGGGGAGGATGTGCAGACTCCGCACAGACAGTGACCCAAGCCGGAATCGAACCTGGGACCCTAGAGCTGTGCTATCCACAATGCTACCATGCTGCCCATATAGATAGGGTGTATAATCATCTGGAAAGGAATAATTTGATAAGAGATAGCCAACACTTTTGTGAAGGGTAGGTCGTGCCTCACAAAACTTATTGAGTTCTTTGAGAAGGTGACCAAACAGGTGGATGAGGGTAAAGCAGTTGATGTGGTGTATATGGATTTCAGTAAAACGTTTGATAAGGTAGCACGGTAGGCTACTGCAGAAAATACGGAAGTATGGGATTCAGGGAGATTTAGCAGTTTGGATCAGAAATTGGCTAGCTGGAAGAAGACAAAGGGTGGTGGTTGATGGGAAGTGTTCAGACTGGAGTCCAGTTACCAGTGGTGTACCACAAGGATCTGTTTTGGGGCCACTGCTGTTTGTCATTTTTATAAATGACCTGGAGGAGGGTGTAGAAGGATGGGTGAGTAAATTTGCAGATGACACTAAAGTCGGTGGAGTTGTGGACAGTGCGGAAGGATGTTACAAAATTTACAGAGGGACATAGATAAGCTGCAGCGCTGGGCTGAGAGGTGGCAAATGGAGTTTAATGCAGAAAAGTGTGAGGTGATTTATTTTGGAAGGAATAACAGGAAGACAGAGTACTGGGCTAATGGCAAGATTCTTGGCAGTGTGGATGAGCAGAGAGATCTCGGTGTCCATGTACATAGATCCCTGAAAGTTGCCACTCCGGTTGAGAGGGTTGTTAAGGCGTACGGTGTGTTCGCTTTTATTGTTAGAGGGATTGAGTTTCGGAGCCATGAGGTCATGTTGCAGCTGCATTTGGAGTATTGCATGCAATTCTGGTCGCCGCATTATAGGAAGGATGTGAAAGCATTGGAAAGGGTGCAGAGGAGATTTACCAGAATGTTGCCTGGTATGGAGGGAAGATCTTATGAGGAAAGGCTGAGGGACTTGAGGCTGTTTTCGTTAGAGAGAAGAAGGTTAAGAGGTGACTTAATTGAGGCATACAAGATGATCAGAGGATTGGATAGGGTGGATAGTGAGAGCCTTTTTCCTCGGATGGTGATGTCTAGCACGAGGGGACATAGCTTTAAATTGAGGGGAGATAGATATAAGACAGATGTCAGAGGTAGGTTCTTTACTCAGAGAGTAGTAAGGGCGTGGAATGCCCTGCCTGCAACAGTAGTGGACGCGCCAACACTAAGGGCATTCGAATGGTCATTGGATAGACATATGGACGATAAGGGAATAGTGTAGATGGGCTTTAGAGTGGTTTCACAGGTCGGCGCAACATCGAGGGCCGAAGGGCCTGTACTGCGCTGTCATGTTCTATGTTCTATTGGTCATGTTCTATCTAACTGATCTATTGGTTGAGTGTGTGTGTGATATTTCTGGTGCTCCCTCTAGTGTCTAGCTAGCCAACATGCATTTACATTGATGCACATCACCACAGGGAAGAAGCTGTTTTTGAGTCTGTTCGTGCGTGTTCTCAGACTTCTGTATCTCCTCCCCGATGGATGAAGTTGGAAGAGTGAGTACGCCAGGTGGGAGGAATCTTTGATTATACTGCCCACTTTCGGAGGCAGGTTTGTGTGATGGACTGGGCTGTGTTCACGACTCTCTGAAGTTTCTTGCGATCCTGGGCCGAGCAGTTGCCATACCAGGCTGTGATGCAGCCGGATAGGATGCTTTCTATGGTGCATCTGTAAAAGCTGGTATGAGTTAATGTGGACATGCTGTATTTCCTTAGTTTCCTGAGGAAGTATAGGCGCTGTTGTGCTTTCTTGGTGGTAGAGTCGACGTGGGTGGACCAGGACAGATTTTTGGAGATGTGCACCCCTAGGAATTTGAAACTGCTAACCATCTCCACCTCGGCCCCGTTGATGCTGATAGGGGTGTGTACAGTATTTTGCTTTCTGAAGTCAATGGCCAGCTCTTTAGTTTTGCTGGCATTGCGGGAGAAATTGTTGTCGCTACACCACTCCACTAGGTTCTCTATCTCCCGCCTTTCTGTCTCGTCGTTATTCGAGATCCGTCCCACTATGGTCGTACCGTCAGCAAACTTGTAGATGGAGTTGGAACCAAGTTTTGCCACGCAGTCGTGTGTGTCAGGGAGTGGAGTAGGAGGCTAAGTACGCAGCCTTGCGGGGCGCCGGTATTGAGGACTATTGTGAAGGAGATGTTGTTGTTCATTCTTACTGATTGTGGTCTGTTGGTCAGAAAATCGAGGATCCAGTTGCAGAGTGGGGAGCCAAGTCCTAGGTTTTGGAGCTTTGATATAAGCTTGGCTGGGATTATGGTACTGAAAGCAGATAAATAGAAGTCTGATGTAGGAGTCCTTGTTTTCGAGATGCTCTAGGGATGAATGTAGGGCCAGTGAAATGGCGTCTGATGTGGACCGGTTGCAACGGTATGCGAATTGCAGTGGATGAAGGCATTCTGGGAGTATGGAGGTGATGCACTTCATGATCAACCTCTCAAAGCACTTCATTACGACTGAAGTCAGGGCTACCGGACGGTAGTCATTGAGACACGTTGCCTGGTTCTTCTTTGGTACCGGTATGATGGTGGTCTTCTTGAAGCAGGTGGGGACCTCGGAGTGGATTAGGGACAGGTTAAAGATGTCCGCGAATACCTCTGCCAGCTGGTCCGCGCAGGCTCTGAGTGCACGACCAGGGATCCCGTCCGGGCACGTCGCCTTCCAAGGGTTCAGGAAGGCTGATCTGACTTCGGAAGCTGTGATGGTGGGTATGGGTGAATTATGGGCTGCTGGGGCACTCAACAGCGGATTGTTGGTTACCTGCTCGAACCGACCATAGAATGCATTGAGGTCATCGGGGAGGGGTGCGCTGCTGCCAGAGATACTGTTCGGCTTCGCTTTGTAGCCCGTTATATTGTTTAGTCCTTGCCACAACCGCCGTGGCTTTGCAGAGGTCGTACCTGGATTTCTTGTATAGGTCAGGGTCGTCTGTCTTGAATGCCTCAGATCTGTCCTTCAGTAGGGAGTCCACCTCGTGATTGAGCCATGGTTTCCGATTGGGGAACGTACGTACTGCTTTCTTTGGCACGCAGTCGCCCACACATTTGCTGATGAAGTCTGTGGCGGTGGTGGCATACTCATTTAAGTTGGTTGCTGAGTTCTTAAATATGGAAGCCCCTTTCTGACTGGTGGAAGACCATTGGACCTCCCTCCCTGCCTGACATAACCCTGACACCCAGATTGTTTGCCTTGTGACCCTTGAGGCCTTCCCTACTGTCTCCCTGCCACCATCACCGCCCCCTCCATGATTCCCTACAACCCCAAACCCTGCTACTTACCTTTCTTCTGGTTCCCGGCACTTGTTTCGGCCAGATAGCTGCAGTCCCTCTTCCGGCCACTGCAGCGCTGTTCCTGCATGACTGGAGAGCCGTCGGCTGATGTGATTGGCTGGCAGCTTTCCAAGGTGGGCTTTCCTCCCGGTGAGTGGGGGGGGGGGGGGCGGAGTCCTGCCTTCTGCCAAACAGCACTCATTCCCCAAGGAAAGAAAATAAAGGCCAATGTTTCAGATTACTCACCTCAGAAGTATCCATTCTTGGTCGCATTTCTCATCATAACTACAGACTAGAGGAACAAATTCTGATTTTGGACAAATCAGACAGAAACATATTTCAGGTGGCTCTAATCTTCCGAAGGACAACTGTCCTCAAACATCATCTCTTTTTCTTTCTTCACAGTTGTTAACCAAGTCTGCTGAATATTTCCAGTATTTTCCATTTTAAGCTGTGTATTTTGCTGTAAACAATCCAAGCTGCTGTTTATGCTTCACACACCTCTACCCAAATACATCACCTCACCCTATCACCATATCCTTCTATTCCTTTCTCCCTCATGCACTTATTTACCTGGAGTAATCCAGATCATAAAAACTCACTCGAAAAACATTTTTTACCTTCATACCAACCCCGACCCCTCCTCTTCTCGTCCCCCCCCTTTGCCTGCCCCCCCCCCACCCCCCTTCCCAACCACACACACTAAATGCTGAGTGCTGCCCCGTACCTGGTCTTTCTAGGAAACTCTTCTGAACAATGAGGCAGCTTCTTTAAGAAAAAGTATGGTTAGAAAAAAACCTGCTCTAAAGAGGAATTACTTCATAGTTAATGGTCCCCAGTAGGGCTAGATAAATAAACAATAGTAACACTTACTTTGATGCTCCCTGTCCCTGTCAATCAAGAGGCTTTTAAAAAGCAATGATCCGTGAAATTGAATGCAAACAATGCAGTTCAAAGCTTTTAGGCTTCTAGGCAGGCACGCAGGCTTGAAAATAGTTGAAGGGCAATTAAATTGACTGAAAAAACCCCTCTTCAAACGTTTCCACCACGTTAAAGGGAAATGTTTTTCTTTCATCTCCGATCTTTCATTTTATCACGTTGACAGACAGTTTAAAGGTTTTAAGGCTGCAGATGGAAAGACTTCCACTTTCTTCTCACAGATCTTTAATGTTGTTGTGCTGGGAGACAGTTTAAAGGGTTTGAAGGCTACATATGGGAAGACCAGCCAAACAATCATCCCCCAGGAAGGACCCCTGACCTGAGCCCCTCCAGCCCAGCCCAAGCTTCTCCGACCCTCACCTCATGTGAAGGACCCCCTCGGCACCCTGGAGGCAAATGTAGCCCCCTCCCCTTGGAGTCCAAGGTGCCAGGTTGGCACTGCCAAAGGACGGAGCCTGAAAGGTGGGTAGGGTGGAAGGAGGAGACTGAGGAGGGTTCTGGGGGAGGGGGGGTGGCTTTGCCAGCGATCAGGGGATGCTGCAAGATTATTCTGAGATTGGGGCACCCTTTAAAAAGGCCCGATCTCTGAGGAGCAGGTCCTGTCGGAGAGATTAGGCCCCGCCCCTCTCAGATCCGGTACGAACTCCGATGCTCGTTAAAAATCTTGCTATGTATCGTTGAATGGCATGTCAACTTCGAGCGCCAGCGGGAATCAGGCCCAATTCACCACTGGCGGGAGCACGTAGTCTGCAAAGTGGAGAATTTTGCCCAAAGTGGCTTGTTTCTTTTTTAGTGTATTACAAATATATGTTTTTATCGCTTCTCATCCCTGTATTGATTTTGATGACAGCTACTAATCATCTCCCAGTTTTCTTTTGTTGAAATGTTTTGATTATAAAGTCTGTTGAGATGGGAGTAAGGGTACTTGCAATTACAATCAGTGAATCCATTTAGGAAGACCAAAATGGGTCAGGTCTTCTGCTCCTGACTGCAGTCCAGTCCCTCTGCTCAAAGAGCAAGTACATGGATTCTGGAAGAGAGCCTGGATCTTAAAATCAACCAATTAAAATCCCCATCGAAACTCATGTGAAAGGCGACTATGAAAAATAAATCGTAATGCTTCGTAAATATGGAGTACAGAACTCCAGGATATTGTTCAGTAGCACATTCCCTTGTAAATATGGGAAGGTTAATGTCATGAGTTCTTTGAGGAGGTAACAAGAAAGTTAGACAAAGGGGAACCAGTGGACGTGATTTATTTGATTTCCAGAAGGCCTTTGACAAGGTGCCGCATAGGAGACTGTTAAATAAGGTAAGGGTAAGAACCTGGCATGGATAGAGGATTGGCTGACTGGCAGAAGGCAGAGAGTGGGGATAAAGGGATCTTTTTCCGGATGGCAGCTGGTGACTAGTGGTGTGCCTCATGGGTCTGTGCTGGGACCGCAACTTTTCACAATATACATAAATGATCTGGAAGAAGGAACTGAAGGCACTGTTGCTAAGTTTGCAGATGATACAAAGATCTGTAGAGGCACAGTAGTATTGAGGAGGCAAGGGGGCTGCAGAAGGATTTGGACAAGCTAGGAGAGTGGGCAATGAAGTGGCAAATGAAATACGATATGGAAAAGTGGGCGGTTATGCACTTTGGAAGGAGGAATTTAGGCATAGACTATTTTCTAAATGGGGAAATGCTTAGGAAATCAGAAGCACAAAGGGACTTGGGAGTCCTTGTTCACGATTCTCTTAAGGTTAATATGCAGGTTCAGTCAGCAGTTAAGAAGGCAAATGCAATGTTAGCATTCATGTCAAGAGGGCTAGAATACAAGACCGGGGATGTACTTCTGAGTCTGTATAAGGCTCTGGTCAGTATTTTTAGCAGTTTTGGACCCCGTATCTCAGGAAGGATGTGCTGGCCTTGGAAAGGGTCCAGAGGAGGTTCACAAGAATGATCCCTGGAATGAACAGCTTTGTCATATGAGGAACGGTTGAGGACTCTGGGTCTGTATTCGTTGGAGTTTAGAAGGATGAGGGGGGATCTTATTGAAACTTACAGGATACTGCGAGACCTGGATACAGTGGACGTGGAGAGGATGTTTCCACTTGTAGGAACAACTAGAAGCAGAGAACACCATCTCAGACTAAAGGGACTATCCTTTAAAACAGAGATGAGGAGGAATTTCTTCAGCCAGAGGGTGGTGAATCTGTGGAACTCTTTACCGCAGAAGGCTGTGGAGGCCAAATCATTGAGTGTATTTAAGACATAGTTAGATAGGTTCTTGATTAATAAGGGGATCAGGGGTTATTGGGAGAAGGCAGGAGAATGGGGATGAGAAAATATCAGCCATGATTGAAAGGCAGAGCACACTCGATGGGCCGAGTGGCCTAATTCTGCTCCTATGTCTTATGGTCTTATGAAATATATTACTCAGATGTGGAGTTGCATCTAATGGTTGCAGAAGGTAAGGCATGACTGTGATGATATGCATAAAGCAATTATAATGTTATACACAACCTCCGACCAGCAGGTGGCAGTGTAAATCCTCCATGCGGCTGTGTGCCTCGAGGCAGTTGGGAGTAAGTTGTGCTGGTATTTTGCAGTAGCTCTAATAATAGTTAGCTAGTGTTAGTAGTTTGTTGTTTATTTATTCCAGTTATCTTCACCACACAGTTGTTTCATAATAGGTTATGTCCTGCAGTGCATAATTCATATTGGCCAGTCTACAGAACAAAACATGGTACCAAGAGTGATGATCGACTAAGAACGAGAAGATTTTGCACAGATCCAAACAATCAAAGACAACTTCGAACAAGAAGAAAGAAAACGCATTTTTATTTCTACTAACCTGGCAAGCTACTGGCAACTGGTGCTCAACGCACGGTAAAACTTCGAAGCTCAGGATGGAAGGTATCAAGGCACCTCAAGAGCTTTGGATTACCAGTAATGTAGACGAGAATTGGCGGGTGTTTAAGGTGCACTTCAAACTCTATGTTGCAGCCCTTGGTCTGCAGGCACAGCCTGACAAGAGGAGTATTGCATTGCTGCTCCACTGTAGCAGGTCCTCAAGCAATTGATATTTTCAACCTGACTTACTCATTGAGAGACAAATTGAAGGATCAGCTAGAGAGGATGACAGCTTTGGGTGTGGTTAAGCACATAGAAGAACCAACAGACTGGATAACCTGTATCGGTTGTGCTAGAATAAAAGAAGAAACCACCAAGCATGCAGTCTTGCAGATGGTGAGACAACATCTCCACGAAGGATGGCCCAGAGGATCCTGCTCAAGTTTTTACAATGCAAGAGCAGAGTTGAGTGATGCAGGTGGCTTTTTGCTGGGAAAAAAGAGAATCATTGAATTTACAGTGCAGAAGGATGCCATTCGGCCCATCGAGTCTGCACTGACCCTACCCAAGCCCACACCTCCACCCTATCCCCGTAACCCCACCCAACCTTTCTTTTGGACACTAAGGACAATTTAGCATGGGCAATCCACCTAACTTGCACATCTTTGGACTGTGGGAGGAAACCCAAGCAGACACGAGGAGAACGTGCAGACACCACACAGACAGTGACCCAAGCCGGGAATCCAATCTGGGACCCTGGAGCTGTGAAGCAACTGTGATAACCACTGTGCTACCATGCTGTCCCATGAATACTTGAGAATACTTCAACTGAATAATTCAGATTACTTCAGAATAGTAATTCTGAAATCTATATGATCGGTGGCTCTGCGCAAAATCCATGAAGGGCACATGGGAAGAAAAAAGTGTAAGAAAAGAGCAAAGAAAGCACAACAGCGCCTATACTTCCTCAGGAAACTAAGGAAATTCGGCATGTCCACATTGACTCTTACCAACTTTTACAGATGCACCATAGAAAGCATCCTATCGGGCTGCATCACAGCCTGGTATGGCAACTGCTCGGCCCAGGACCGCAAGAAACTTCAGAGAGTCGTGAACACCGCCCAGTCCATCAAACAAACCTGCCTCCCATCCATTGACTCCATCTACACCTCCCGCTGCCTGGGGAAAGCGGGCAGTATAATCAAAGATCCCTCCCACCCGGCTTACTTACTCTTCCAACTTCTTCCATCGGGCAGGAGATACAGAAGTCTGAGAACACGCACAAACAGACTCAAAAACAGCTTCTTCCCCACTGTTACCAGACTCCTAAATGACCCTCTTATGGACTGACTTCATTAACACTACACCCTGTATGCTTCATCCGATGCCAGTGCTTATGTAGTTACATTGTATATGTTGTGTTGCCCTATTATGTATTTTCTTTTATTCCCTTTTCTTCTCATGTACTTAATGATCTGTTGAGCTGCTCGCAGAAAAATACTTTTCACTGTACATCGGTACACGTGACAATAAACAAATCCAATCCAATCCAATCCAAGACACACGGGTATCATCCGAGGTATTGAGACAATGATACAAAACTGCACACGGTGCAGGATAGTGAACATCTGCACACAGTGCGGGAACCAAACAAACAGCACATGGAGTAGAAAGCTTTAGTTCCAATCGTCGAAAGAGTCTGTTACTCCAGAATTGAAAGGTAGCCACTCTTTCAAAAAATAGGAGGCAAAGGAGAGATTTCAGGCCAAATCCGCAAAGAGGTTTGCCGATGAATCTATGAAAAAGTCTCCAACCATTGTCAAGCAACCACCAGAAAAAGCATGCAACAGTCCTAAAAAGCTGAAGAAGATAGAGTGCAGCATACGGAACAATAACAACAAGATACAGACCCACGACACAAGAAGAACCACAAGCAACATCCATAGCTACAAAGGAAGATGAAGTAACTTCACAGTTCAGCAGCCACTTAGAAGATCAACAAGGCTAAGACGCAAACCCGAAAGACTGAATTTGTGACAGACTGTAAACACTCTAATGATGTAAATAGTTACGCATATCATATTGAATTGTAAAAATGAACTAATCAATGTAAATAATTTCATTTTCCAAAGGAAAGTGGATGTGATGTTTTGCATAAAACAATTCTGTATATAGTGTTATACACGACCTCCAGCCAGCAGGTGGCAGTGTGGTAGTGTAAGTCCACCATGGAGCTCTGTGCCTCAGGGCAGTTGGGAGTAAGCCTTTTTGGTGGACATACGTATTTCGCAGAAGCTCTATAATAGTTAGTTAGTATCAGTAGTTTGTTATTTATTTATTCCAGTTATCTTTACCTCGCAGTTGATTCATAATACTTTTTTTAAACTAGATGTTCTGTAGTGCATGATTCATATCGGCCAGTCTACAGAACATGACAATGACAAACAACCTTCTATAATGATCCATAGTTACGTGCTCGGATTTTATGACCCCCTTGGGGGCCAAGGACTGTGCTCCATTCGATTCCCCCCTTAAACAGCAGAGTATGAACTCCCTCGATAATTGGGAGAGGGATTTCCCCTTAACACGAGGAAACTACTGTGTATAAAACCCCTGACCCGGGTGCAAGTCAGGGAGGGAGGCCTCTTGGGGAGAGGAGTAGTAGTTTAGTGATTTTGTGGCCATCATAATAAACCATCTATCCTACCATGCGTTCTTGTCTCTTCCATTAGGGTTCTACACTCAGCTTTCCCTTTGACAAATCCTGAGCTGATACTTCATTGTCTTGTCAGTTTGTAGATTCGATTTCCAGTACCTTGCATTAAGAGACAATTATGACGACCGTGCAGTCAGGCCAGAATGGAGGACATCCAGGCATGGTAATACTCGGACACATTGTTTAACTTGTCACGCATTTATCCACAGGTACTATTAATGGAAACTGACGGAGTCCCTTGTGTGCCTCTGAAGGGAGGAAGGGCAAAGCAGCAGTGTGGATGATGAATCTATGCACGCGCAACTCAAGGTAATATTGAATCAACCTTTCTGAAGGGATTGACTAAATTTTGACTTTGTGGGATCACCAGGTGACGGTGAGCCTGCAATGCCTTAACTTTATTGGGAATACAAAATGGGGGTAAATCTTGCCTGTCTAAATGTGGTTGTGGTTGGAAGATATGTAGAAGACTAGGATCAAGCATGAGCTATTACAAATCCGCTGACGATGAACGTTAAGCTATTTTAAAGTGAGTTAAAGTAGTGCAGCTTTCGTTAAGTCTTACACTCTCGCTATTTTGAGGGAGAAATGCTAAGTTTGGGATGTATTGTCCTGTTCCAAAATGAGGGGTAGTAATGCTGATGGCAGTGGTGGGGGATTCATACTGACTTAATGCTAATCCTTGACATGGGGAGAGGGATAATGTTGTCTAATTCAAAACAACTGCCTTTATCTGGGTCAGGACTGACTCACTGTTTAAATTCTGGGTGACCCACTTGTCATTAGTATCCTGTTAAATCTGCTTATTAAAATTTCCTTGATTGTATTTGCAGGTGAGGGATTTTGTTTGGAGGCAGGGCCTGTCCTTTCCACACCTGCTGCCCCAAGGACAAGGTGGTGTCAAGAACAAGGGTAGGAGAGGGTAAAGTGTCAGAGATTTACGAAGAGTAGGGCAGCACAGTGGTGCAGTGGTTAGAACGGCTGCCTCACGGCGCCGAGGTCCCAGGTTCGATCCCAGCTCTGGATCACTGTCCGTGTTGAGTGCGGTGAATGGAATTCTGTTATTAACTACTGTTAATTCACCAGTGCACTGTGATATCATGTTACTGCTGTATCGCGTTACGTTATGTGTTTAACCCTGTGGGCTCCACCTATGGGCCATTGTACGGGTTCACCCACAGGGGGGATATGTCGGGGCATGTACAGGCTCGCCCATGGCTCCACCCCTTACAGGAAGTATAAAGGCAGCTGACCTGCGGGGCCGCATTCATTGTTGTACCGGTCACAGGCAGGCTCAGTTCTAAGCTGATTAAAACCACAATTTATTTCTCGACGTGTGTCTCAGTCGCATCATGGAGTTTGCACATTCTCCCCATGTTTGCGTGGGTTTCGCCCCCACAACCCAAAGATGTGCAGGGTAGGTGGATTGGCCACGCTAAATTGCCCCCTAATTGGAAAAACAATGAATGGTACTCTAAATTTATTTAAAAAAGAAATTGACAAAGAGTTGATGGATTCAGAGGGAGACCCGATAGGGGTAGGGAAGCACAAGTGGGAGGAGGAGTTGGGTAGTGAGTTGCAGGCTGGGCTGTGGGAGGAGGCCCTGAGGAGGGTGAATACATCCTCGTCGTGCGCGCTAGGCTTAGCCTTATCCAGTTTAAGATGGTCCACAAGGCGCACATGACGGTGGCCAGGATGAGCAGGTTTTTTTGAAGGGGTGGAGGATAGGTGTGGGGCGTGTGTGGGGTCCCCGCGAATCATGTCTTGGGCATGTCCGACGCTTGGGGGATTCTGGCTGGGGTTTGCCGACATTATGTCGGAGGTCCTGAAGGTGAAGGTGGTCCCGAGTCCAGAAGTAGCGATCTTTGGAGTGTCAGAAGATCCGGGAGTCCCGGGGGTGAAAGAGGCCGATGTTTTGGCCTTTGCCTCCTTGGTAGCCCGGACACAGACATTATTAGAATGGAGGGACTCAGGGCCCCCTAAACCGGGGGTGTGGGTGAGTGACCTGGCAGAGTTTCTCAGGCTAGAAAAAAAAAGTTATCCTTGAGAAGTCTGTAAGGGGTTTTCCCGGACATTGCAGCCGTTCATAGATTTCTTTGAGAACAGTGAAGATGTCAGCAGTAGGGGGGATAAAATGGGGTGGTAGGGGAGCTGGGGAATTGGGGGGGGGGATGGTGGGGTGTTAGGCATTTAGGTGGGTTGATTATTTGCAGCCCTGTTGGCTGGCTTGTTTTGTGATTGTGTTTGATGTGTCAATATATAAATGCCTCAATAAAATATTTTTCTAAAAAACAAATTTCCCAGACTATACAGAAACTGCACACAAGTCGCCACTACACCCAGGAGTGCAGGCAGTTCCCATGGACTGATTTGAATAGTTGTAGAGGTAGGGAGACAGGGGCAGAGCATCATCCCAGTTATCAGCCAGCGTTCAGTTGGTGGCGCTCTCAATTTGGAAGGCCATGGGATCAAGCCCCACTCCAGATACTTAGGTACAGAATCTAGGCTCACACTGAGAGAGTGCTGCACTGACAGTGATGCTGAGGCCAATTCTCCATTTGAGAGAGTAGGTGCTGATGCCGGGACTGAATCGCGAGTGTTCTATGTGGACAAAAGTGTTGCTAGTCCCAGAGTGATTCAGGTCCCGTTAATGGGCTATCACCGGTGCCAAGTAGAACTTGCGTAATTCCAATGCATGCCGACCCTCATTCCAACCATGGCACTGCTTGTGCTGGAGCACGTCCATTCCGTTGATGGGTTGACTGGGGCAAGAGGGTATCTAGGGGGTGGCCTTGTGCGGGAGGGGGGGGGCATCTACACGGCCCATGGCGCTAGGTTCCGAGTGGGCAGTCAGCGGCATGGCTGCCTTGCAGACTACGGAACCTTTTGTGCCCAGCCACCCCAACCCCATGGCCCACCTCCTAGCTGCCCTACATTACAGCCTGCCCTGGCGGAAGCCCCCTGGCTAGCGGTACAACTGTCAGCAGGCTATAGGCATGTTGGACACTGTCTGTACCCCCTCCCGCATCCTCAGCAGCCACGGTGCCAGTGTTTCAATTTCAAATACCACAAGTGAACCCCGCCTTGGTAATTCCTCCTGGCAGAGGCAGGGCATTCCGGAAGGCCTGGAAAATGCCGGGTCTTGCCCATTAATAATATGCCAATGACCTTTACTGTACAATTTGCATGTCCACATCCATTCACGCCGCTGTCGAGGGACCGGAGCATGGTATTCCATTTGGTGCCTTGCGCCAATCTCGATTTTTGTCTGCCGCCAATTTCTCCGTCCAATCATGTTTCTCAATTCCGTCATTGGCCGATGGAGAATCCCGCCCTCTGTCTTTCAAATAAAACATCATACCGAGGACCCCAACTGTCTCCTGGTGGATACAACATATCCGATTGCAGCCCAGGTTTGATGAAGAGTAGGCGGGTTTCCCAGGTTCCAGCCAATTTTTATGTTGCGCCGACCTGTGAAACCACTCTAAAGCCCATCTACACTATTCCCTTATCGTCCATATGTCTATCCAATGACCATTTGAATGCCCTTAGTGTTGGCACGTCCACTACTGTTGCAGGCAGGGCATTCCACGCCCTTACTACTCTCTGAGTAAAGAACCTACCTCTGACATCTGTCCTATATCTATCTCCCCTCAATTTAAAGCTATGTCCCCTCGTGCTAGACATCACCATCCGAGGAAAAAGGCTCTCACTGTCCACCCTATCCAATCCTCTGATCATCTTGTATGCCTCAATTAAGTCACCTCTTAACCTTCTTCTCTCTAACGAAAACAGCCTCCAGTCCCTCAGCCTTTCCTCATAAGATCTTCCCTCCATACCAGGCAACATTCTGGTAAATCTCCTCTGCACCCTTTCCAATGCTTCCACATCCTTCCTATAATGCGGCGACCAGAATTGCACGCAATACTCCAAATGCGGCCGCACCAGAGTTTTGTACAGCTGCAACATGACCGCATGGCTCCAAAACTCAATCCCTCTACCAATAAAAGCTAACACACCGTATGCCTTCTTAACAACTCTCTCAACCTGGTGGCAACTTTCAGGGATCTATGTACATGGACACCGAGATCTCTCTGCTCAGCCACACTGCCAAGAATCTTACCATTAGCCCAGTACTCTGTCTTCCTGTTATTCCTTCCAAAATTAATCACCTCACACTTTTCTGCATTAAACTCCATTTGCCACCTCTCAGCCCAGCGCTGCAGCTTATCTATGTCCCTCTGTAACTTGTAACATCCTTCCGCACTGTCCACAACTCCATCGACTTTAATGTCATCTGCAAATTTACTCACCCATCCTTTTACGCCCTCCTCCAGGTCATTTATAAAAATGACAAACAGCAGTGGCCCCAAAACAGATCCTTGTGGTACACCACTAGTAACTAGACTCCAGTCTGAACATTTCCCATCAACCACCACCCTTTGTCTTCTTCCAGCTAGCCAATTTCTGATCCAAACTGCTAAATCTCCCTGAATCCCATGCCTCCGTATTTTCTGCAGTAGCCTACCGTGGGGAACCTTATCAAACGCTTTACTGAAATCCATATACACCACATCGACTGCTTTACCCTCATCCACTTGTTTGGTTACCTTCTCAAATAACTCAATAAGGTTTGTGAGGCATGACCTACCCTTCACAAAACCGTGTTGACTATCTCTAATCAAATTATTCCTTTCCAGATGATTATACACCCTATCTCTTATAAACCTTTCCAAGATTTTGCCCACAACAGAATTAAGGTTCACTGGTCTATAGTTACCGGAGTTGTCTCTACTCCCCTTCTTGAACAAGGGGACAACATTTGCTATCCTCCAGTCTTCTGGCAGTATTCCTGTTGACAAAGATGACTTAAAGATCAAAGCCAAAGGCTCATCAATCTCCTCTCTAGCTTCCCAGAGAATCCGAGGATAAATCCCATCCGGCCCTGGGGACTTATTTATTTTCACACTTTCCAGAATTGCTAACACCTCCTCCTTATGAACCTCGAGCCCTTCTAGTCCAGTAGCCTGAATCTCAGTATTCTCCTCGACAACATTGTCTTTTTCCTGTGTGAATACTGACGAAAAATATTCATTTAGCACCTCTCCTATCTCCTCGGACTCCAAGCACAACTTCCCACTACTGTTCTTGACTGGCCCTACTCTTACCCCAGTCATTCTTTTATTCCTGACATGTCGATAGAAAGCTTTAGGGTTATCTTTGATCCTACCTGCCAAAGACTTCTCATGTCCCCTCCTGGCTCTTCTTAGCTCTCTCTTTAGGTCCTTCCTAGCTAACGTGTAACTCTCGAGCGCCCTAACTGAACCTTCATGTCTCATCTTTACATAAGCCTCCTTCTTCCTCTTGACAAGCGTTTTGACTGCCTTAGTAAACCACGGTTCCCTTGCTCGACCACTTCCTCCCTGCCTGACAGGTACATACTTATTAAGGACATGCAGTGGCAGTTCCTTGAACAAGCTCCACATTTCCATTGTGCCCATCCCCTGCAGTTTTCCTCTCCATCCAATGCATCCTAAGTCTTGCCTCATCGCATCATAATTGCCTTTCCCCCAGATATAACTCTTGCCCTACGGTATTTACCTATCCCTTTCCACCACTAAAGTAAACGTAATCGAATTGTGGTCACTATCACCAAAGTGCTCACCTACCTCCAAATCTAACACCTGTCCTGGTTCATTACCCAGTACCAAATCCAATATGGCCTCGTCTCTCGTTGGCCTATCTACATACTGTGTCAGGAAAGCCTCCTGCACACATTGGACAAAAACGGACCCATCTAAATTACCCGAATTATAGCGTTTCCAGTCAATATTTGGAAAGTTAAAGTCCCCCATAACAACTACCCTGTTGCTTTCGCTCCTATCCAGAATCATCTTTGCAATCCTTCACTCTCCATCTCTGGAACTTTTCGGAGGCCTATACAAAAACCCCTAATAGGGTGACCTCTCCTTTCCTGTTTCTAACCTCAGCCCATACTATCTCAGTAGACGAGTCCTCTTCAAACGTCCTTTCTGCCACCGTAATACTGTCCTTGACTAACAATGCCACCCCTCCCTCTCTTTTACCACCTTCCCTGAGCTTACTGAAATATCTAAACCCCGGCACCTGCAACAACCATTCCTGTCCCTGCTCTATCCATGTCTCCGAAATGGCCACAACATCGAAGTCCCAGGTACCAACCCATGCCACAAGTTCACCCACCTTATTCCGGATGCTCCTGGCATTGAAGAAGACACACTTTAAACCACCTTCCTGCCTGCCGGTACACTCCTGCAACTTTGAAACCTTACTCATGACCTCACTACTCTCAACCTCCTATATACTGGAGCTACAATTCAGGTTCCCAAGCCCCTGCTGAACTAGTTTAAACCCTCCCGAAGAGCATTAGCAAATTTATCCCCCAGGATATTGGTACCCCTCTGGTCCAGGTGTAGACTATCCCGTTTGTAGAGGTCCCACTGACCCCAGAATGAGCCCCAATTATCCAGAAATCTGAAACCCTCCCTCCTGTACCATTCCTGTAGCCACGTGTTCAACTCCTCTCTTTCCCTATTCCTCGTCTCGCTATCACGTGGCACGGGTAACAACCCAGAGATAATAACTCTGTTTGTCCTAGATCTAAGTTTCCACCCGAGCTCCCTGAATTCCTGCCTTACATCCCTATCCCTTTTCCTACCTATGTCGTTGGTACCTATGTGGACCACGACTCGGGGCTGCTCCCCCTCCCCCTTAAGGATCCCGAAAACACGATCCAAAACATCACGCACCCTGGCACCTGGGAGGCAACACACCAACAGTCTCTCTCGTTCCCACAGAATCTCCTATTTATCCCCGTAACTATGGAGTCTCCAATGACTAATGCTCTACTCCTCTCCCTCCTTCCCTTCTGAGCGACAGGGACAGACTCTGTGCCAGAGACCTGTACCCCATGGCTTACCCCTGGTAAGTCCCCCCCCCAACAGCATCCAAAGCGGTATACTTGTTACTAAGGGGAACAACCACAGGGGATCCTTGTACTGACTGCTTCCTCCCAGCCCCTCTCACCGTCACCCATTTATCTTTATTCTTTGGAGTAAACACATCCCTGAAGCTTCTATCTATGACCACCTCTGCCTCCCGAATGATCCGAAGCTCATCCAGCTCCAGCTCCAGTTTCCTAACCCGGTTTCTGAGGAGCTGGAGATGGGTGCACTTCCCACAGATGAAATCAGCAGGGACACTGACGGTGTCCCTCACCTCAAACATTCTGCAGGAGGAACATTGCACTACCTTCCCTGCCATCCCCTCTAGATAAAAAAAAGAAAGAAAGAGCTTACCTGTTATTCACTCCCCTTCTCAGCAAGCACTCACTCAGCAACCTCTGCGCCCTGCACGATAACACCTGAGGGAAAATAAAATAAAAACTACTTTACAGTCACCAGCCAATCCCTTACCTGCAGGCTGGGACGTCACGGTTCAACTTCTTTCTACTTCTACCTGCCCTCGAGCCTTCCTCTTGATTTTTTTTTGGTTAGAGGACGGGGTAGGGAGGGAAACACTGAAGAAGTGTTTCTGGTTGAAGTGTCACTTGACAACAGCTCCTCCACAAACCATCTTCAAGTTAGGGCGACCACAACGGAGGTATGCAAATTTCCCCCACAACAGTCAATCAGCATCTCCACTCTACTGCCCTCTGCTGGATGCTTGTCCTCACTTGAACAGATAGGGTCTCTTGCTCAGGTACACCTTCAAGTTAGGGTAACCACAACAGAGGTATGCAAATTTCCCCGCAACAGCCAATCAGCAGCTCCGCTCTACTGCCCTCTGCTGGATGCTTGTCTTCACTTGAACAGCTAGGGTCTCTTGCTCAGGTACACCTTCAAGTTAGGGTGACCACAATGGAGGTATGCAGAGTGAGCGGCCCAGCCTCCGGGTGGGGTGAGTGTGTGCATGAGACAGAGGGGTGAGTGTATGTGAGTGAAAGTGTGAGAGAGGGGTGAGTGTGTGTGAGGGAGGAGTGAGTGTGTGTGAGGGAGGGGTGAGTGCGTGTGAGAGAGGGGTGAGTGCCTGTGTGGGAGGGGTGAGTGTGTGTGTGGGAGGGGTGAGTGTGTGTGTGGGAGGGGTGAGTGTGTGTGTGGGAGGGGTGAGTGTGTGTGTGGGAGGGGTGAGTGTGTGTGTGGGAGGGGTGAGTGTGTGTGTGGGAGGGGTGAGTGTGTGTGAGGGAGGGGTGAATGTGTATATGTGGGGAGGGTGAGTGCCTGTATGTAAGAGGGATAGTGCATGTATGAGAGAGAGGGTAAGCGTGTGTGTGAGAGATGTGTGAGTGTGTGTGTGTGTGTGACAGAGGGGTGAGCATATGTGCGAGTGAGAGAGGGTGAATGTGTGAGAGAGGGGTGAATGTGTGAGAGAGGGGTGAATGTGTGAGGGAGTGAGAGGTGCATGTGTCTGATATGAGTATCAGCTTTCCAGCATCCAGGATTGGATTTGATTTATTGTCCCGTGTACCGAGGTACAGTGAAAAGTACTATTCTGTGTACAGTCCAGACAGATCGTTCCATACATGAAAAACATAGAACATACATAAATACACAATGTGGATATAGTGTTAGTGTTAGAATTAAGTTTTAAAGGTTAGTATGGTTATAAGACTTGTAGGAGGAGGATCTGTGGGAGAGAGCTCCCAGAGAGTCACCTTGCTCCACCGCCTTCAGAGATAGAGCTAGAAAAGACTTGTTTACATTTGATTTCTTGGTTATCACCTATTTCACGGCCAAAAATGAGTGTTGACATTATGAGAATGTTTGAAGTTCACCAATGGGTCACTCGGGATTCTGTGGCTGAAAAGATTTGGGATACCCCGGACTTGATGTATTTCCGTGCATTACAACAGTTATTAATCAGCTATAAATCTCTATTGGCCATTGTGAAAGGCGCTATATGAATGCAAATTCTCTCCCTTCAGTTCTAATGATGTGGAGATGCCGGCGTTGGACTGGGGTGAGCACAGTACGAAGTCTTACAGCACCAGGTTAAAGTCCAACAGGTTTGTTTCGATGTCACTAGCTTTCGGAGCGCTGCTCCTTCCTCAGGTGAATGAAGAGGTCTGTTCCAGGAACACATATATAGACAAATTCAAAGATGCCAAACAATGCTAGGAATGCGAGCATTCGCAGGTGATTAAATCTTTACAGATCCAGAGATGGGGTAACCCCAGGTTAAAGAGGTGTGAATTGTATCAAGCCAGGACAGTTGGTAGGATTTCCCAGGCCAGATGGTGGGGGATGAATGTAATGTGACATGAATCCCAGGTCCCGGTTGAGGCCGCACTCATGTGTGCGGAACTTGGCTATAAGTTTGTGCTCGGCGATTCTGCGTTGTCGCGGGTCCTGAAGGCCGCCTTGGAGAACGCTTACCCGGAGATCAGAGGCTGAATGCCCTTGACTGCTGAAGTGTTCCCCAACTGGAAGGTAACATTCCTGCCTGGTGATTGTTGCACGATGTCCGTTCATTCGTTGTCGCAGCGTCTGCATGGTCTCGCCAATGTACCACGCTTCCGGACATCCTTTCCTGCAGCGTATGAGGTAGACAACGTTGGCCGAGTCGCACGAGTATGTACCGCGTACCTGGTGGGTGGTGTTCTCACGTGTAATAGTGGTATCCATGTCGATGATCTGGCACATCTTGCAGAGATTGCCATGACAGGGTTGTGTGGTGTCGTGGTCACTGTTCTGAAGACTGGGTAGTTTGCTGCAAACAATGGTTCGTTTGAGGTTGCGCGGTTGTTTGAAGGCAAGTAGTGGGGGTGTGGGGATGACCTTGGCAAGATGTTCATCGTCATCAATGACGTGTTGAAGGCTGTGAAGAAGATGATGTAGTTTCTCCGCTCCGGGGAAGTACTGGACGACGAAGGGTATTCTGTCGGTTGTGTCCCATGTTTGTCTTCTGAGGAGGTCGGTCCAGTTTTTCGCTGTGGCGCGTTGGAACTGTCGATCGATGAGTCAAATGCCATATCCGTTCGTACGAGGGCATCTTTCAACGTCTGTAGATGTCTGTTACGCTCCTCCTCGTCTGAGCAGATCCTGTGTATACGGAGCGCTTGTCCATAGGGGATGGCTTCTTTAATGTGTTTAGGGTGGAAGCTGGAGAAGTGGAGCATCATGAGGTTATCCGTGGGTTTGCGGTAAAGCGAAGTCACCTCAGCACTGGTACATTGGCATGGTACATTGGCGAGACCATGCAGACGCTGCGACAACGAATGAACGGACATCGCGCAACAATCACCAGGCAGGAATGTTCCCTTCCAGTCGGGGAACACTTCAGCGGTCAAGGGCATTCAGCCTCTGACCTCCGGGTAAGCGTTCTCCAAGGCGGCCTTCAGGACCCGCGACAACGCAGAATCGCCGAGCAGAAACTTATAGCCAAGTTCCGCACACACGAGTGCGGCCTCAACCGGGACCTGGGATTCATGTCGCATTACATTCATCCCCCACCATCTGGCCTGCGAAATCCTACCAACTGTCCTGGCTTGATACAATTCACACCTCTTTAACCTGGGGTTACCCCATCTCTGGATCTGTAAAGATTTAATCACCTGCTAATGCTCGCATTCCTAGCATTGTTTGCCATCTTTGAATTTGTCTATATATGTGTTTCTGGAACAGACCTCTTCATTCACCTGAGGAAGGAGCAGCGCTCCGAAAGCTAGTGACATCGAAACAAACCTGTTGGACTTTAACCTGGTGTTGTAAGACTTCGTTCAGTTCTAATATCAGCAGTCAGAGTGAAGAATGCTACAGTGTGAAGGAATAATTGCTCAGCGAGGTGAGAATGGAAGTGGGTTTGTTTCTCTCCCAAGTGTATTGTAGCAATATGTTAAATACGTCCCTTGGTAATACTAAATCATGAGTCTCAACTACTGCAGGCTGAGAAATAAACAATGTGAGCGGAAGGTATCATGTTTGTGTGTGTATGTGTGTCTCTTAAGGTCAGATCTTAGTTCAGAACTACAATCAGAAGAATTGAAGGCTAACAAAATAGTGTGCTCACAAAAGGTCCTATCTGAAGCATTAATCGCCTTTTTGCATTACAAAGGTGATGGTTCCTGTCGTGCAACTCCATAGGGGTGGCACAGTGGTTAGCATTGTTGCCTCACAGCGCCAGGGACCCGGGTTCGATTCCAACCTCGGGCGACTGTCCGTGTGGAGTTTGCACATGCTTCCCGTGTCTGTGTGGGTTTGCTCCGGTTTCCTCCCACAGTCCAAAGATGTGCAGGTTGGGTTGATTGGCCATGATAAATTGCCCTTAGGTGGGGTTCTGGAGATAGGGCGGGGGATTGGGTCTAGGTTGGGTGCTCTTTCAGAGGGTCAGTGTAGTCTCAATGGGCCGAATGGCTTCCTTCTGCACTGTAGGGATTCTATGATTCCACGTTTCTCTCAGTTTCGGGTTCCCCCACATTCCTGTTACCCAATAAAATGAATCTGAATGTTTTGGGAGGGCTTTTTTCAAATCCCCACACTGAACACACTGGAAAACAGTAGGTTGTTCCTGGACTGGGCGTTTTTGCTTCCCTCACTCAGTGGGGATCAACACAGCAATGTAGACCAGTGTGCTGAATTGAGAGGATGTACCTGCTTCCAGGGAGATCGCCAATTCACTCAGATATATTCATGGAGATTCAATCACATGATCAACTGCTGTCAAGCTCCCCATCACCACATTCTTGACATTGGACTGGGAATCTTGAAAGGGGGAAGAAAGACAGTCGGATGTCCCACAGAATCATAGAATATTCCTTCCAATTTATCATGGAAACCTGGCGCATCTGGAAACATAACACTGCACACTTATTATTATAGATTCTATCTGTCCTTCCAGAAACATTAAAAAGAGCTGCAGTCTGCATGTTCATAAAATCATAGAATTCCTACAATGCAGAAGGAGGCCATTTGGCCCATCGGTTCTGTGCCAACCCTCCAAAAGAGCACCCTACCTAGGTCCACCCCTCCCCGTGCTATCTCTGTAACCCCACTTAACCGTTAGACATTAAGGGCAATTTAACACGGCCAATCCACCTAATCTAACCACATCTTTGGATTGTGGGAGAAAACCCAGAGGAAACCCACGCAGACACGGGGAGAACATGCAAACTCCACAGAGACAGTCACCCAAGGTCCTAATTGAACCTGGGTCCCTGGCGCTGTGAGACAGCAGTGCTAGCCACTGTGCCACCGTACCACCCTTGGTTTGGAGGTTTTCACCTGTCACATATGGTTCTCTCAGTTGCTGTGCACCACTTTGCTGTATTGTATTTGTACCTGGTAACTAGTCATTTGCAACTGGGCAAGCAGAACAGAGCAGAGCCAGTCTTAGAATTTGGGCACAGCCTCGTCCATGGAAGAGAAAAACGAGACCCACGCACCAAGATATCATGAGTGGCCACCCTCACATATTTTCCACCACTTGGTCCTGAGGAGGCTGCCTGCACCTACAGGCTGTATCGCCTCGCCACATTCATGTTTCCCTCCCCGCCATGTGTGTGACATCATGCCAGCAGGGTTTACAACAGGTCTGGACCAACAGGAACCTGGCGAAGAAAACCCTCCAGGGGCCCACAGGCAAGTACAGCCCCCAAGGGTTAGAGGGGCATGTCCAATGCCCTCAGCAGTGCCAGGGGGCAGTTTAGTTCCGGGGTGGGGTGGGAAGGCTTCCACTGAGGAGGACCATGGGGGCGGTGGGGTCCCTGTGTCCACGGGAGGGGGCCCCTGTATCCAAGGGAATGGGGATCCATGTACTTGGGGAGGGGGGGGGGGGCGATGTCCTTGTTTTTATTTTTATTTTTTAAAGGGCTCCCCAATGTCTTGAAGGCTGAGAGAGGGGGAGGGGGGGGGGTCTCCTTCAGCGTGATGTTGTGGACCCGCCTCCAGCATTTTTTCAACTAATTTTGAAAAGTATGGCGGGAAAAGCAATGAAAATAGTATTTATCAGATATGCACACACACCACAAAGGGATTTGCCCATTGCTGTCATCACTTCTTACTGCATAACAACAGGTGACCGAAAGCTTGGTTAAAGAGTTAAGCTTTAAACAGAGGAGTCAGAGAGGTTTGATGAGGGGATTCCAGAGCTTGAAGGCCGAAGGCACAGCCGCCAATGACAAGACAGAAGAAGATGCACAAGGGGCCGGAATTGAAGGAACGCAGAGTTAATTGTCGGTTGTGGGACTGGAGGACGTTCGAGATAAAGAGGGGCACGATCTCCGAGATATTTGGACATGTGAATGAGAATTTTCAAATGGAGGGGATCCGGGGTCATGGACAGAAGGAAGGTGAAGGGAATGAGAAACATATCAGCCATGATTGAATGGCGGGGATCATACCATGCGGAGCCGACTTGATGGGCCAAATGGCCTAATTGTGCTCCTATATCTTATGGTCTTATGAAGACATTGGTGGACACGAAGCCCCTGCAGCACAGAGAGCTCATGAATGGAATCTGATGCATGTTGGGGTGTCGGCTTCAAAGCTTCTCATTTTTGTCACTGAATTGTTTGGCCAATTCCAAGTATTTCAGAATTTTCAGCTTTTCCTGGCACTCAGGAAAACTATTCCTGGTCCAGGAAAACTATTCCTGGTTCAGGAAAACCCCTCCTTAGGAGGGGTTATTGGGTTATGGGGGTATGGTGGAAGTGAGGGCTTAAGTGGGTCAGTGCAGACCCGATGGGCCGAATGGCCTCCTTCTGCACTGTATGTTCTATGTTCTATTCACTAGCGCTGTGCTCCATTGAGCCATACTGATATCGCTGAAAAGTGTAATTTGTGATTATTATTATGACATTGGTACAATATAAATGTTCTTTAATGACTACCTTACAGTCCATGTAACTGAGTGATTCCTGCTGGACTGCAATATCAGAGCCACTAGCTCAGTCCAGCACAGCCTTTGCACTGAGGAGCTGCTGGTGGCTCTCTATACCATGGACATTCAACTAAGACTAAAGTGGTGAAATATGATAGAAAATGTGCAGTTAATGAGCTTGGGGGGAGGGGGAGTGGGGGGGGGGGGGTGCGGGGGGCAGAACTAGGGGCATAGCCTCAAAATAAGGGGAAGTAGATTTAGGATTGAGCTTAGGAGGAACTTCTTCACCCAAAGGGTTGTGAATCTATAGAATTCCTTGCCCAGTGAAGCAGTTGAGGCTCCTTCATTAAATGTTTTTAAGATAAGGATAGACAGTTTTTTGAAGAATAAAGGGATTAAGGGTTATGGTGTTTGGGCCGGAAAGTGGAGCTGAGTCAAAAAAAGATCAGCCATGATCTCATTGAATGGCGGAGCAGGCTCGAGGGGCCAGATGGCCTACTCCTGCTCCTAGTTCTTATGTTCTTAAGATGTGAATCTGCTGTGTGTTAAATGTGTTCTCGTGTGAGGAGAGAGAAATGTGCACAACTCTTAATGGGAGAAAATTAGGAATCCTTGGAGAATCCCACTGTAAGAATCATAGAATTTACAGTTCAGAAGGAGGCCATTCAGCCCATCGCGTCTGCACCGCCCTTGGAAAGAGCACCCTACTTAAACCCACACCTCTAGCCTATCCCTACAACCCTACCTAACCTTTTTTGGACACTAAGGGGTAATTTATCATGGCCAATCCACCTAACCTGCACATCTTGAGACTGTGGGAGGAAACCCACGCAGACACCGGGAGAACATGCAAATTCCACACAGTGACCCGAGGCCGGGATTGAACCCGGGTGCCTGGAGCGGTGAGGCAGCAGTGCTAACCACTGCCGCCATGCCGCTTACACATCCAACCACATCGTTCAACCTCTGGGGTAAGTTAAAGCAAAGATGCGGACTTAATGTGAGCAGCAATCTCTTTGCACAGTTCGCCCACCACACTCATTGACTACTCTTCATGCTCATCTCTAGATGGTGGCCCGTCTATTCAACTTGATGAGAGCACAAAGCCAAGTTCAATCCAAAGTGCTGGACAGGGAGGCTCAGTGAATAGACAGATAAAGGGTGTGATTGTCCAATCCCGCGGCAAGTCGATGGACCTTTGGCTGGCCCATACTGGGTCTCGCCACTGTGGGGGCCCGAAAGTCCTAACCAATGTTCCTTACTCTAGCTCAGCTGTGTTGAAACCAGTTACTGTTGCTAGCTTATTACTATCTCAGTGAAGAAAAGTCCTGCTCCTGTTCATGTTATAGAGGCACGCATCCTTTACGCATTGACAGTGCCGCACATTTAACATTGTATTATGTGAAAGGACTGAAGATTTGCATTGAGATAGCGCCTTTCATGATGTGAGGGCACCTCGGAGCACTTTACTGCGAGTGGCATACTTTTGCTATAATCATTGTTGTACTGTAGGAAACACAATGGCCAATTTGCGCACAGCAAGATCTCACAAATTGTAGTGAAATAAATTCGACCTTTCGTTCGTAGTACAGCATATTCAGCCCAAATGGAGCCAGTCTGTGTTCATGGTTCACACAAGCCTCCGTCCACTCTCTTTCAACTTTATCAGCAGAATGTTCTACAATAGAAATAGAAAATGCCAGTCCTGCCAGCTTAAGTACATTTCACTTCCATGTGTTTTTTCAGTTGCCCTCCAATGAGCAGGTCGTCTGTTTAAGGTGTTGATTAAGGGATAGGTTTTGGCCAGGGCTCTGTGGGGGAATTACCGTGCTCCTTCTCAAGCAGTGCGATGAATCTTTCCCGTCTGCCCAGGAGGACAGACGGGGCATGTCATCCAAAAGGCAGCACCTCTGACAGTGCAGCACTCCCTCAGTGGGATGAATGGCTGCCAGAAGTGCTTTGTCTATAGGGGCGGAATGGTGGCACAGTGGTTACCAGGGTTCAATTCTGGCCTCGGGTGACTGTTCGTAGTCTGTACGTTCTCCCCCTGTCCGTGTGGGTTTCCTCAGATGCTCTGGTTTCCTCCCACAATTCAAAGATGTGCAGGTTAGGTGGATTGACCATGGAAAAGGTTAGGTGGGGTTCCGGGGATATGGTGGGGTAGTGGGCCTAGGTTAGGGTGGGTCTTTTATATAATAATAATCTTTATTGTCACAAGTCGGCTTACGTCAACACGGCAATGAAGATACTGTGAAAACCCCCTAATTGCCACATTCCAGCGCCTGTTCGGGTACACCGAGGGAGAATTCAGAATGTCCAATTCACCAAACAGCATGTCTTTCGGGACTTGTGGGAGGAAACCAGAGCACCCGGAGGAAACCCACCCAGACACGGGAAGAACGTGCAGACTCCGCACAGACAGTGTCCCAAGCCAGGAATCGAACCTGGGACCCTGGTGCTGTGAAGCAACAATGCTAACCTCTGTGCTAACGGGAATCAGTGCAGACTCGATGGACCAAATAGCCTCCTTCTGCACTGTAGGGATTATATGATCCATGTATTTATCTCTCCTTATCATCATTTTCCATCATTAGAGACTAGTTGGCAAGTTGACATGAACAAAACATACCAATGGGTCGTGGAAAATAAACTGTCTCGTAATCCAATGCCCATTACTCAGTCTCTTCTGCGCTGCTTGTAACTGATGCAGTCTAGACTGTTTCTTTTCACTAATCAATGTATCCCAATTGTTTATTCTCTGTCGCTGGCAGCGCACTCTGCTTTTGTGGC
Organism: Scyliorhinus torazame; assembly: GCF_047496885.1. NCBI lineage: Eukaryota > Metazoa > Chordata > Chondrichthyes > Carcharhiniformes > Scyliorhinidae > Scyliorhinus > Scyliorhinus torazame. The sequence continues at coordinate 55,545,188 of NC_092725.1, forward strand.
TGTATCTGGCTTGGCTGCGGTGCTGGAGTATTTTTTTGTATCATGCAGTGGCAGCTGTTGTCCACCAGTGGGCTCTGCCCCAACTCTCGTGTTATTCTGGAAAAGTTTGCTAACTTTCCCCTTGTCTGGCTCAAGAGAGTCACTCTCTTGCACAGTCCAGTGACTGCTGCTGTAAGGTATGTGGGTGGACATACAAGCATTAGTGCGTCTGCGACCAACAATTGGCTAATACAACTATTCAGACTCTCATAAAAAGTGGTGTTGTGGTTTTGAGACTGGACTATTAATCAGGAGGCTGAGACTAATGGTGCATGGTGACAATTTGAGTTCAGTTCGAAAGGAATCTGCAAATAAAAAACATCAGGAAAAATGACCGTGAAGTTGCCAGATTGTTGTAAACTCTCAAGTGGCTCGCTAATGCTCTTTAGGGAAGGAAGTTTGCTCATATTCTGGATTATGTGACTCTAGTCCTACACCAAGATGGTTGATATTTAATGGTCCTCTTGTCAAGTGCTCTAACACCCAGTCTAAAATCATGTAGTACAAGGGACTGAATTAAGATTCCTTGGATGCTGAGAATGGTTACAAATTTTGAATGGAAACGCTGCTGTATCGGGAACCAGACCCTATGCCTAATGAGATAATGGGGAAACGTGGGCGTAAAGAAAATGCACGTTTTAAATCATAAGCAGGGCAAGGCAAATGAAGAGCATAGCACTGACGCTACGTAACTACAAATCTGAAAGAAATTTTTTTTTCAAGAGATTCAGTCCATCCATAACCCAACAACTTGCTCTGAAAACTCTGCGCTCATTTTGACAGCGGTGACAAATTCCACTCAAAGCAGCTGGGACAATCCAGAACATCCTAAGGCAATCAACAACACTCCAGGGGGAAGGTCACTGTGTCCTATCGCCCAATGTTAATAGACCCTTAAAATAAATCCAGGATCTGGATCCTCATCTTCGCCAAAGGCTTATCAGTTCTTTCTCGGCACATACCCTATCTGTGCACAGAGGTTCGTTGAAACTTGTCCAATAGTTTTTGAGATATATTCTTTGCAGACAAACTAACACAGATTAAAGCATGACCTCCGCCCACCTTCAGTGGCAGAGGTAAGTAAAGCAAAATTTTCAAATTTGCTATTTATATTGCGCCACATTAGAAGCAGGTGCTGTTGGCAGACTGACATGTGAAATTGCACAAAGTTGGGTGATGCTAGTGTGATAACTGGTCAGACTGGATTCTGGATAGTCTAATACATTTAAATAGCTCCCAAAAAACTGTGCTGTGGGCTCTGTTCAATTTGCAATACACTTCAGTTGACAACATCAGTATCATGATCAAACTCCACATTGGTTATTACTTACCCAAATTAATTATTATTTACCCCAATATGTTCCCCATCAACTCCCTCCAGCCTGTCTTCCCTCCCCTGCTCACCTTCTTTTCCCTCTCCCAGCCACCTGGAATTCACCCCCCCCCCAACAGATTGTGTTCCTTCTCCAACGAACCCGGCCTATGTTGCCCTCCCCCTCCCAGCCTGTATTTACCCCATCCTCTCCCCGCTCAGTGTCCCCCATTCCTCCCCGCTCAGTGTTCCCCGTTCTCTCCCCGCCCAATGTCCCCCATTCCCTCCCCGCTCAGTGTCCCCCATTCCTCCCCGCTCAGTGTTCCCCGTTCTCTCCCCGCCCAATGTCCCCCATTCTCTCTCCGCTCAGTGTTCCCCCATTCCCTCCGCACCAATGTTCTCCCATTCCCTCCCCACCCAATGTTCCCCCATTCTCTCCCCGCTCAGTGTTCCCCCATTTTCTCCCCGCCCAATGTCCCCCATTCCCTCCCCGCTCAGTGTCCCCCATTCCCTCCCCGCTCAGTGTCCCCCATTCCTCCCCACTCAGTGTTCCCCCATTTCCTCTGCACCAATGTTCTCCCATTCCCTCCCCACCCAATGTTCCCCCATTCTCTCCCCGCTCAGTGTTCCCCCATTTTCTCCCCGCACAGTGTCCCCCATTCCCTCCCCGCTCAGTGTCCCCCATTCCCTCCCCGCTCAGTGTTCCCCCATTCCCTCCCCGCTCAGTGTTCCCCATTCTCTCCCTGCTCAGTGCCCCCATTCCCTCCCCACCCAATGTTCCCCCATTCCCTCCCCGCTCAGTGTCCCCCATTCCCTCCGCACCCAATGTTCCCCCATTCCCTCCCTACCCAATGTTTCCCCATTCTCTCCCCGCTCAGTGTTCCCCATTCCCTCTCCGCTCAGTGTTCCCCCATTCTCTCCCCGCTCAGTGTTCCACCATTCTCTCCCCGCTCAGTGTTCCCCATTCCCTCTCCGCTCAGTGTCCCCCATTCTCTCCCCGCTCAGTGTTCCCCCGTTTCCTCCCCACCCAATGTTCCCACATTCTCTCCCCGCTCAGTGTTCCCACATTCTCTCCCCGCTCAGTGTTCCCCCATTCCCTCCCTGACCAATGTCCCCCATTCCCTCCCTGACCAGTGTTCCCCCATTCTCTCCGCACCCAATGTTCCCACATTCTCTCCCCGCTCAGTGTTCCCCATTCTCTCCCCGCTCAGTGTTCCCCATTCCCTCCCTGACCAATGCCCCCCATTCTCTCCCCGCTCAGTGTTCCCCCATTTTCTCCCTGCTCAGTGTTCCCCCATTCTCTCCCCGCTCAGTGTTCCCCCATTCTCTCCATGCTCAGTGTTCCCCCATTCTCTCCCCGCTCAGTGTTCCCCCATTCTCTCCCCGCTCAGTGTCCCCATTCTCTCCCCGCTCAGTGTTCCCCATTCCCTCCCTGACCAATGCCCCCCATTCTCTCCCCGCTCAGTGTTCCCCCATTTTCTCCCTGCTCAGTGTTCCCCCATTCTCTCCCCGCTCAGTGTTCCCCCATTCTCTCCCCGCTCAGTGTTCCCCCATTCGCTCCCTGACCAATGTCCCCTATTCTCTCCCTGCTCAGTGTTCCCCCATTCTCCCCGCTCAGTGTTCCCCCATTCTCTCCCCGCTCAGTGTTCCCCCATTCCCTCCCTGACCAATGTCCCCCATTCTCTCCCCGCTCAGTGTTCCCCCATTCTCTCCCCGCTCAGTGTTCCCCCATTCTCTCCCCGCTTAGTGTTCCCCCATTCTCTCCCCGCTCAGTGTCCCCATTCTCTCCCCGCTCAGTGTTCCCCATTCCCTCCCTGACCAATGCCCCCCATTCTCTCCCCGCTCAGTGTTCCCCCATTTTCTCCCTGCTCAGTGTTCCCCCATTCTCTCCCCGCTCAGTGTTCCCCCATTCTCTCCATGCTCAGTGTTCCCCCATTCTCTCCCCGCTCAGTGTTCCCCCATTCTCTCCCCGCTCAGTGTCCCCATTCTCTCCCCGCTCAGTGTTCCCCATTCCCTCCCTGACCAATGCCCCCCATTCTCTCCCCGCTCAGTGTTCCCCCATTTTCTCCCTGCTCAGTGTTCCCCCATTCTCTCCCCGCTCAGTGTTCCCCCATTCTCTCCCCGCTCAGTGTTCCCCCATTCGCTCCCTGACCAATGTCCCCTATTCTCTCCCTGCTCAGTGTTCCCCCATTCTCCCCGCTCAGTGTTCCCCCATTCTCTCCCCGCTCAGTGTTCCCCCATTCCCTCCCTGACCAATGTCCCCCATTCTCTCCCTGCTCAGTGTTCCCCCATTCTCCCCGCTCAGTGTTCCCCCATTCTCTCCCCGCTCAGTGTTCCCTCATTCCCTCCCTGACCAATGTCCCCCCATTCTTTCCCTGCTCAGTGTTCCCCATTCTCTCCCCGCTCCGTGTTCCCCATTCTCTCCCCGCTCAGTGTTCCCCCATTCTCTCCCCGCTCAGTGTTCCCCCATTCTCTCCCCGCTCAGTGTTCCCCATTCTCTCCCCGCTCAGTGTTCCCCATTCTCTCCCCGCTCAGTGTTCCCCCATTCTCTCCCCGCTCAGTGTTTCCCATTCTCTCCCCGCTCAGTGTTCCCCATTCTCTCCCCGCTCAGTGTTCCCCCATTCTCTCTCCGCTCAGTGTTCCCCCATTCTCTCCACACCCAATGTTCCCCCTTCTCTCCACGCTGAGTGTTCCTGAATCCCTGTGTTATTATGATCACTGTGTTCAACCATCCCTGCATTCCCGAATCGCTGTGTTCCCCTACCCATGTTCCCCCATCCATGATCCCCTTCCTTGCGTTCCCCCCACCCCTTTGTGTATCCCCATCCCATCACTGTCACCCCATCCATGTGTTAAACCCAACCCCAGTTTCCACATCCCCCTCTCATCGGCATGAACCCCTCCCCATATCTGCCCTCCCATTCCTGTGTTTCTCTTCCCATTTCCTCCCTGTGTCCCCCTTTGCCAGTACCCCCCTCCCCATGATACCCCAACCCCCTTCCATGTGCCCCCTCATATGCCCCTCTCATCCCCATATCCCACTCCTCTACATGCTCCCCACCCCCATGCACCCCTCCTTCTCCCCTCCAATCAATGCCCCCTCCTTCTCCCGCCACCACATGCTACACTCCTTCTCCCCAACCTCCCTTGTCCCCCTCCTGTATTTGTACACCCACCTTTGTGTGTCCACCCCCACCCCCCTGTGTGTGTCCACCCCCACCCCCCTGTGTGTCCAACCTCACCCCCTTGTGTGTATCCACCCCGCCCCCTGTGTGTCCACCCCCCCTTGTGTGTATCCATCCCCACCCCCTTGTGTGTATCCACCCCCACCCCCTGTGTGTGTCCACCCCCACCCCCTGTGTGTGTCCACCCCCACCCCCTGTGTGTGTCCACCCCCACCCCCTTGTGTGTATCCACCCCAACCCCCCCGTGTCCACCCCAACCCCCCCGTGTGTTCACCCCTCCTTATGTGTATCCATCCCCAACCCCCCTGTGTCCACCCCAAACCCCCTGTGTGTGTCCACCCCCACTTGTGTATCCACCCCCACCCCCTGTGTGTGTCCACCCCCACCCCCTGTGTGTCCACCCCCCCGTGTGTGTCCACCGCCTCGTGTGTACCCACCCCCCCCCGTGTTCCCACCCCCCATGTTTGTCCACCCCCCCATGCGTCCATCCCCACCCCCCGTGTGTCCACCCCCCCATGTGTCCACCCCCTCCCTGTGTGACCACCCCCCGTGTGACCACTCCCCCGTGTCCACCCCCAGCCCCCCGTGTGTGTCCACCCCCCCGTGTGTCCACCCCCAGCCCCCCGTGTGTGTCCACCCCCCGTGTGTCCACCCCCAGCCCCCTGTGTGTGTCCACCCCCGTGTCCACCCCCAGCCCCCCGTGTGTGTCCACCCCCCCGTGTCCACCCCCACTGTGTGTCCACCCCCCCCGTGTGTCCACCCCCCGTGTGTCCACTCCCCCGTGTCCACCCCCAGCCCCCCCGTGTGTCCACCCTCCCCGTGTGTGTCCACCCCCGCCCCCCCGTGTGTGTCCACCCCCGCCCCCCTGTGTGTGTCCACCCCCACCTTCCTGTGTCCACCCCCACCCCCATCTTCCTGTGTCCACCCCCAGCCCCCCGTGTGTGTCCACCCCCCCCATGTGTGTCCACCCCCAGCCCCCTGTGTGTCCCCATCCCCACCCCACTGTGTGTCCACCTCCACCCCCCTGTGTGTGTCCACCCCCACCCCCCTGTGTGTCCCCTCTGTGGTGATCTCTATGTGTGCATGTACACCAGAAGAAGACTATGACAGTCTACCCATCTCATTTAACCAACAAGAAGACACTGAATGTCTACCCACTGTATGTGAGACAAGTGACGAAGAAATCACAATTCCCATACAGGATGTGCAGGATCACAGCGAGACTGACACATCTCAGCTCGTCTGCACAGAAGCACTCAATAATCAGGAGGACGGCTGCTCAAGAGTCCGGAGAGACCACATCAATAGAAATCCTGAAGATTGTGACTCCAGAAGAGGAGCACAAAGAAATCACTGATGATTCAAGTGAACCAGAAATGACTCCAGAAGAGGAGTACCAAGGAAGCAAAGAAGAGGAATCAAACCACCACAAATGACTGATGTCACCAACATCAATGCAACATCAGATCATTCTGAAATGAAATTAAATGAAAATCGCTTATTGTCACAAGTCGGCTTCAATGAAGTTAAAAGCCCTTAGTCGCCACATTCTGGTGCCTGTTCAGGGAGGCTGTTACGGGAATTGAACTGTGCTGCTGGCCTGCCTTGGTCTGCATTCAAAGCCAGCGATTTAGCCCTGTGCTAAACAGTTCTCAAGAAGAAACGCTCAATGTAACAGCTATCACAAAGGACACTGACACCAATAACTGTGACAATGACCCACATCATCCAAACGGAACACTCATTGAGCGCAACAGCAACAACGAAAACAACATGCAGCGCAACAAGAGCAACACCACGAAGCACTGCAGAAACAAGAACAATGACAGCAACATCAAAAACTACAAGCACAACAACAAAAACTACAAGAACAATAACAAACACAACAAGATGCATAACAAAAACAGAAACAACAAGCATGACAAGAACGACAAGAAAGACAACAAGAACGATAACGAAAATGACCAAGACAGAAACGACAACAATGAAACAACGACCTGTACAACATGCACATGAAGGACAATGCCACAGCACACTGCAACCCAATGGCAAGAGTACAAACATGCCATGGCATGGCAACAAATCACATTTGCTCCACAACAAACAAGCAAACCAGCTGTCAAGAAAGATGACATACAGAATCAACACCACAAACAGAGGATAAAGTCCAGGTCAGACAACAAAGATGTAACACCGAATCAATACCACAAGCAAAGAAAAAAAAAGCATAAATCTGACAACAAAGTATGGACTCACTAAACATTTTTTTAAAATTAAGATAGGACTCATAATTATTAACTATCTTTATATAATCATCAAGATCATCATAACTTGTACATAACATCATTTGTCTACCTATTTCACGCAAGCAAAAAAAACTTAAGAGACTGAATGTATTCACATTTGACGGACTAACCCGTTGATTTTATGTCATGCATTTGCAAACTGCATCCATTATGTTTTGTTCAATGTTCTTTACAACATACAGAAAATATGTCACACGAAAAAAAGGGGGATGTGGTGATCTCTATGTGTGCATGTACACAAGGGGTTAATGTGTCATCAGTAGTACCACATGATCACTAGAGGGCCGGACCAACAGGGTTATAAAAGGCAGCCACATTGGGGCTCTCGCTCTCTCTTGGGTACACTGTGATGAAAGCAACAGCAGACTAATTTAGATAGCCAGTGGAGTTATGTACAGTTACCATAGTTAGACCTTGTTAACCTTATCATTAGTATCAAAGTTAAAGTAAAGAACTCATGTAAACATTGTTGTAGTTACTCAATAAACCTTTTGTTACTACTGGAAGATCTGAATCTTCTTCATCGGGATTTGAAATACCTCATCACTAACCAAGGTTTGAGTAGCACATGTTACCTTCCAGACAGGTGACAAAACACCCACCTCCACCCCTCTGTGCGTCCCCACCTCCACACCCCCCGTGCGTCCCCACCTC